>NC_073349.2:27300000-27547500 GCF_027580225.2 Misgurnus anguillicaudatus
ATTCACACTTGAAAGCTCTTCACACCTGACAGCTTTTCTAAGAACACAGACTAACCAGCTAGTCACTCATAACAATTATTCATAGGATGCACTGAAGCTGAAATTATTTGCATTAAATCTCTTTAATATTTTACAATGCTAATGTTTTTTACAGTTATTATTGGACACCACTAAATGATTTTTATTTGTCATATTGTATTTGGCGGATGTTTTATATATTATATTCAAGTTATACAAATCGAACCCATGACCTTTGCATTCCTAATGCAATCCTCAACCAATTGAGCCACATTGATTGGCAAAATGAAAAATAATAATTTTACTCTAATTATTCACTCACTTACCCACTCAATTAAACTTGTTTGAAGAGGAAATACATCTGGCTTAGTTCCTTTTCAAACACAAGTAAATAAATATTGCTCACCGTATGTAGGAAAAGAGGCTTTGTTACCGTTCGTGCAGCCTTTTTGTCCTGAGAACCATTAACTGTCCCACATTTTCACTAAAATGACCAAACTGCCTTATTATCCTCTTGAATTCATCAGATTGACTGACACTTTGAAATTGGCCGGTACTTTGGCTCCGAAAGCCGGTGGCTTCTTGCAAAACGGCGTACGATAACAATAACAAAAGACATAGTTGAAGCAATCTGGCGCTCATTGGAGTTAATCGTTCACCTCTGAGGGGTTTCAAAATTTTTCAGGTTGTGTGATGGGTTTACTTTATTCTCGTTTGCTTTTGTGATTTTTAAAAGCTTTGTTTTGGGGGTAAACAGCCGTCCTGTAGCGAATAACAGAGTGGAAGTTTGTAGATCAGCTGAGTACAGCATTGTGCTTGCAACGCAAAGGTCATGGGTTCAATCCCAGCAAAAACAGTGAAAAAAGAAAATATATAGATGCATGTCGCTTTACGTTGCTGAATGGAATGTAAATAAAGCTTTGTGTTAGGTATTCTGACATTTCAAGCATTTCCTGTATTTGTTGAGTTTCCTACATCTGTGTTGGCCCTGCTGTGTATATTTGTGTATGTGCATCTGTGTGTGTTTCTTGCATGTGTGCCGAAGACTTTGCGGTCTGTTTACCATGTTTATTTGCAAGCCAGACTCTCGACAGCGCCGGGTTTCTCTCAACTCATAGTGCTACTACAGGAACAGGAAGAGGGCACGTCTCACACCTAAAACCAATGCACACTATAAGAGTTTATTTACTTTACTAACTGTACAGTTTCACATTAACTGTCTACACACAACACACATATGTGATGTTCCAGGTAATGCTACACTGCCAGAAAAAGGTCAAAATATGGTACCAAGCTGTCACTAGGGAAGTACCCTTTAAAGGGGCCATGTCACAATAATTTTTTAAGATGTCAGATAAATCTGTGGTGTCCCCCGAGCACAAATATGAAGTTTTAGCTCAAAATATCATATAGATAACGTATTATAGCATGTTAAAATTGCCACTTAGTAGGTATGAGCAAAAATGTGGCATTTTGGGTGTGTCATTTAAAATGCAAATGAGCTGATGAAATTCAAACACTGATCGCAATGATGATGGTTTGTTGCAATTCAAACTCAATTGTGCTGTTATTATTTTCTATCTCTCTTTCTCTCACCACTAAATGGCTGTGCCATGATTGGATAGTGCAGATTAAGGGGCGGTATTATTATAATAAGATCCCCTTATGACATCAAAAGGAGAGACAAATTTCAATGACCTAATTTTTCACGTGCTTATAGAGAATGGTTTACCAAAACTAAGTTACTGGGTTGACCTTTTTACATTTTCTAAGTTGATAGAAGCACTGGGAACCCAATTATAGCACTAAAACATGGAAAAAGTCAGATTTTCATGCCATGGCCCCTTTAAAAGGTCCTGTACCATTTAGGTACAGATATGTATATATTTGGTACTAATATGTACCTCTGAGGCACTAATATGCACTCTTTGGTACCAATATGCACATTTGAGGTACTAATATTAACTCTTTAGTTGCAATGGTGTACATTTTGAAAGGATAACAGCTGGTGCCATGTTTTGATTGTTTTTTCTGACAGTAGCAGGTGGTTTTGTGATTGATTTTGGTCAAATATAGTCTGATATATATGTTTTTTTATCTTTACCAGAGTGAATCTGAGCTGGATGAGGAATGTGGAGGAAGTCTGGGACCCACTGCTGTGGCTGTGAGCATCAGTAATTCATGCAAACATGAACAAAACCACACAAACTATTTAAAAGTGAAATGTCATATAAGAATAACACACATAATACATACTAAAATACAGTTAAAGGTGCAATGTGTACATTCTAGGAGGATCTGATGACAGAAATGCAATATAAAATACATAACTATGTTTTAGTGGTGTATAAAGACCATACATAATGAACTGTTTTTATGTTTTTATTACCTTTCAATCAGCCGTTTTTATCTACATACACCATGGGTCCCCTTATATGAAAGTCGCCATTTTGCACCGCCATGTTTCTCTTTTAGTCCTAAACAGAAAAAATTGCTCTATAAAGCAAGCACGTCACTGGTGTCTCAGACGACGACATGTTTGTCCTGTGACGGCTTTTCTTGTGTGTTTTTTTTATTGAGGGGTGAGCGCTGGACTGAGCCTTTAGTTGCAGTTCACAACCTCACCACTAGATGCTGCTGAAATCTACACACTGCACCTTTAAAATGTTGCATTAAATAGTATGCACTCTTAAAAATACATGTGCTAAAATGACATAGGTGAACCATTTTTGGTTGTATCTGTAGGACCTTTCTGTTTCACAAAATTTTCTTTGCAGTGGAAAAAGGTTGTTATACTATATAAAGATAAAGATATGACAGAAATGTTTCTTTTAAATGGATAGTTTTCCCAAAAATGAAAATACATCCTCGTGTTGTTCTAAACCTGGATGAGTTTCTTTTTTCTGTTGAATGCAAATAAGATATTTTGATTAATGATGGCCACACAGTTGACAGTGCCCATTGACTTTCATAGTTGGATAAACAAATACTATGGAAGTCAAAATGTATCGTCAGCTATGTGCCTTTTATCAAAAATTATTATTTTTTTGTTAATCAGAATAAAGAAACTCATACAGGTTTACAACAACATGGGGATGAGATGATGATTTTTGGGGAACTGTCCCTTTAAGAACTGTTAACTGAATGGTTCTTTGACAACCAAAAATGTATTTCTGTGACATGTGAACCATAATTTTAAGCGTGTATAAGGGTATAAATTAAATGAAATGAATTAAAATGACTGAATAATTATACAAAAACAATTCTTATACTCCCATGTTGTTTTTCTAAATTATAAAAAAATTTAAATTTGATGTTTTATGGACCTGAGCTGGAAACCAATTGAATAAATGTAATCTATTAATAAAATACTTGTTCTTCAGTTTTCTATGTGTAATATGTCTAAAATAGTTGACTTTCTTGGTTATCGTATCTTAGCTGGATCCTATTGAAAAGGAGTGGATCTTCTCAGCAGCGAGTGGCCGACTGTCTCACCTCACACAGCTCTTGAAACAAGACACTTCACTGGCCAATAAAAAGGTGAGAAGACTTTATTTCCTCATCAGTTTGTGCTCACTTGAAGCATCCTGTGCATGAATCCATCTCTCATATTGCATTTTTAATATTTTCTTTTATTTGTTTTTTTCACATGTTTACAAATCAGGATTTTACATCGGTAAGTTAGCAACTATTGCCACCTTTCATAAAATTACAGAATCAGTTTTGCTTTTTTCCCTGCTCTACTGGGATGGTAAAACTTTGCACAAAAGTCATGGGTTTTAACCCCACACTCTCAGAAAAAAACTTACAAGAAAGTACAAATGTTGTCACTCGGGCAGTACCTTTTTAAAAAGTACACTTTCATACCTTAACTCTTTCCACGCCAGTGTTTTTTGATTTAACAAAAGCTTAATGCCTTCCAGATCCAATGTTCTTCTTAAAATATATAAACCTACAATATATCAAATGAAAGAACATGAAAGACCCTTTGCTTTCAAAAAAAAAAGTTTCATCCTACCTGCATGAGTTTTCTTTTATCATCTCTCAAATATGGGTTTCTTCAATAACACCAAATTTTGAGCAAAAATCTGATAAAATAAAATTTTTGTGAAGGACTTTTGATACTTCCGGGTTTTTTAAGTTGGCAGGGAAGCCTTTTCTCTTAATTGACAAGTTAACTCGTCAATGGCGGGGAAAGAGTTAAAGGTGCATACTGGTACCTCAAAGGAACCAAAATGGTACATATCATGACCTTCTTAAAAGGTACCATCCCAGTGACTGAACTTGTACCTTTTTTCTGAAAGTGCAGGGGACACTGATCAAATCTATACATATATGCATACATGTAAATGACAGACTGAATAATTTGTTGAATAATCCTTGTGATTATGCTTTAGATAAATGCATAAACGTAAGGGGTTAGATGTAGACGTGTAGATGTAGCAATGATTTATATAGTTAGTAGCATGTCTTCTGTTAAACCATGACAATAAGCTGTTAGCAGATTTTAAAGGTGCAGTGTGTACATTTTAGCGGCATCTAGTGGTGAGGTTGCGAATCGCACCCAACGGCTTAGTCCACTGCTAACCCCTCGCTTTTGAAACACATAGAGAAGCTACGGTAGCCGCCACACACTGCACCTTTAAGCAGAAAAAGAAATTGCATATATTTTAGTAAAATATCTAAAGTGGCTACACGTCTCACGGCAATTCGTGTTATTGTCACGAAATATTATAATAATATTATATTTCTATAGATAGTTTTTGTGTCTGTGGCACGACTTTCTTTATCGTGTCATTTTATTTATTTTTTCCTCATCGTTTTTTTTTCCTGTTTTTAAATCATTGTCGCTTGGGGTTTGGGTTAGATTCGGGGTTATGATGTAATTTTATGCTTTGGTTTCTACATGTTTTTCTTCCGCTTTTCCCGCTCTGCGACAATGGTAAAAAAATAGGAAAAACTATGAAAAAACTAAATATGGGATGACAAGATGAAGAAGGTCATGCTTTTTGTGGAAATTTGTGCTGGGTGACACGAAAAAGACGTTCGTGCTTCAGTGGCGCGAAAAATAGCACGAATACATTAATCAAGTGTTTTGTGACTGTAGCACGGATTTCCATGAGATTGGGTTGAAAGTGAACTATCGAAATAAAGTGTTGCCATTTATTGTCATTTTGTGTTCATATGACTGTTCAGTAATAAGTTTCATTTCTCTTTTTCTCTCTCCTGACTTTGACAATGACTTCCACAAGGGGGTGAGTTGAATCTCTTTTCTGTGTAGCGTTCAGAGCGTCAAATGTGAATCTTCTCCACTTTGTTTGAGAGTCTTGTAAGGGTCGTCCATGACACTGCACATTAAAAGCATTAGAGATCTGGACCACTGAGCTTCTCGCGACTCTCCACAGTTCCCAGTCTAAACCCAGGTGCAGAAGCCCCAATCATGCATTTCAAAGGCTTATTTTCAGTGGGATTATGAAAGATAGCTTTTTAGCTCTTCTGCCCCCCAAAACAAGCACAAATCCTTTTATTTGCCCCCCTGTGCGCTTAAGAGCTTTGAGCTGGTGTTTGTGGTCCCTGCTCTCACACTGTCCTGTATTGGACCACCTTCTAAGAACCTCTAAGCTCTTTGCCTTCCATGCGCAGACAAGATACAACAGCGACCATTGAAGTGCAGGGAAGATTAGGGGTCACCTCAAAGACTTCAACCACTTAAAGATAATCTGAAAGTAATAGAGCAGCCTGGGATTAATTGGAGAACAATCACGGCCGTGTCCCCAGGAAGGTGGTAAGTCTGACCCCCAGGTGGCTTTGATGCCCCCCTTCACGAACCGGGAAACCATGCCAAGCAGTGAAGTCACTTTGGGCAGACCGGCACCATCCTCCGGACCGGTTGCACTTTCCGAGGTTTTCGGACCCCTCCGTCCGGCTTCCCAGGCTTTTCGCCTTTAAGCTGATGAGGACGCTCATTTTGGGTGTCTTAGATGTATCTGGATCTTTTCTGCTTCATCTATTGTTCAAGTCTTAAGTTTAAGTAGTTAAGCTTCGCCTTTAGCCTCTCCTTAGTAACTAAAGTTACACATCACCCCGAGCCGTAACCCGACACGACGCGCATTATCTCTGTTTTGCTTTCACACGTTGGAAGTCCTTTGGGGAAAATTCCAATTGAACCTCTCGTGGTGAATCCCGTAAATAAACAGCGGCAATCTCTCAGATGCAACGTAAACATTCCTACCGTTGAGCTCAAACAGAGCTGCTCGGTTTCTGTCCGCCGACACGTGGAGAGAGGAGATAAGCGTAAAAAAAAAGAGACCTGTGCGCCAGGTGTGTTTTTTCCCAGCATGCAACACAAGTAGTGCCTTTCCTAAAATAATTTATAATTGTATCGACCTAAAATTAATTTTAGCAACGTGTTAGCAAAAAATATAGACGCTTTGGATAAAAGGTTGTATTCGCTAACATAAGTCAATGCACAATGAACGTACATGAACAAAGATGCATAAATGCTATATATATATATATTAGCTAATGCTAACAAATTCAATTGCATTTTAAAAAGTGTTACATTATTATTTTTAAAGCAATGCAAACATTAACTTAATATGTGATGGTTACAATCTGCTTGTTGAAGTGTAAGATATATGGTGTTTAATAAGCATCTTCTCTTCTCCATGTCTTGACAACGTTTCCTCTCTTGATGTGCTGGACGTCACTTCCTCCCTCACACAGTTTGTAAGTACATCATTTGTCCATTGCTCTTATTTAAAAGATACGATGAATATGTGTGCCACACACCTCCTTTGCGCCCCATACTGGCAGTCACAAAGGTGCTATTTGGTTAGTGAAAGTTAAGGGTTCCCTACCAGGCCGAGACAGGAATCTGAGTAACAAGGGTAGGAGATGTCACATCCTGTTGAACGTCGTCCGTCACGCCGAACCTCCATGAGACCTGTCGGCCTGTCAGTCAAACGTGTACGCCGGCCAATCCATCTCAGAGTTGTGACAGTCAAAACAATAGATGGGCTGATAGGGGAACCAGACTTCATCTGTCACAATCTGTCCCACGGGCAGGACTGATAACACCTACAGGAGACACACGACCCTCCCTTTAGTACAGAAGACATAATATGCCTAATACTTTCAGAAATGAATGCATGTTAGCGTAGCTTAACTGTTAGAGCACTGCGTTAGCTTTGCAAAGATCATGGGTTTGATCCCTAGGGAAAACACATCATCATAAAATCATTTTATAGATGCATAAGATTTAAATACAGGCTGAGCTAAACGGTGGGTTATTTTGGGTCAAAAAGAGACAAACTCAGCCGTTGGGTTAAATTAACACAGAATTGACCCAACAATGGGTTAAACAATCCACCTAACTTTGTGTTTGAAAATAACCCAGTGTTTTTTGTTTTTAGACTTTGATAAATACTTATATGGGCAGTTTCCCAGAAAGGGCTTATCCTAGTCCCAGACTAAAGTGCCTGTTTGAGCTGATATAATTTAAAAACACCTTGTCCTGACTGATTTTAATATAAATCGGTGACATTGTTTTGTCTTAAGATGCACACCTGTAGGATTTTTTGTAAGTTATGTTTGTAAAAACGTCTTAAATGACCTAATATAAATAAGGCCTAGTCCTGGATTAACTTAAACCCTGTCTGGGAAACCACCCCGTAGTATATTAAACCGTATACATAAAAAATTGTTGTCAAACAAGTCATGGCAGACATTTATTTTTTGTTCGTCACACTAGCTGCATTTCCATTAAAGATTCGTGCAAAACTTTAGCATTATTTTCAAAATGTCGACAAAACTATTGCGAAATAACTAAACCGTAATTTTTTGCGATAAGTCATTCCAAAAACCATGGGCGACAGTTGTGTCGGACTTCATACGGCACTGCACAGATTGACGCAGATGATATTAAAATCCCAAATCGCTGTACTTTGAAGCGCTTGGCTCTTGTGACGCCACATGAAGACGAGCACAGCTCTCCACAGTCCTCCAATCAAACATCCCATGCCATATTTAAAGAATGATTATGTGATTTTTCGAATTGTCTGAAAAACCACCTCCCTGTGCGTAAAAACCTTTTTTTGCGATATATGGGAGTTTATAAGAAATTGCAGTGTTTCCGTTGGGCACATTTTCAATTCGAGTGTTGGGGAAAGTTACTTTTAAAAGTAATGCATTACAATATTAAGTTACTCCCCAAAAAAGTAACTAATTGCGAACTTTTCATGGAAGGTAATGCTTACGTAACTTTTTATTTACTTTTGTGTTACTTTTTCTTGGCTGAGGCTTGATCTCTTTCAGGTCTTGCAGGTGTTTTTATGACTGAAAAGTTCTGCATTCAGAAATTGCATTTACATAATGTCGAGCTCTTGCCTGCCATCTTAGTTTCTGACTCAAACTGTTCCCACACAGGCGTGTACGCATAGAATGCATAATGTGACTACGTTTAGTTTAATTCGGTACATCATTTTTTAAAATTGAATTAATTAAACTAAAAAAGTAACTTGCATTACTTTTTTGAAAAAGTAACTCAAATATTAATGTGTACATTTAAAAAGTAATGCGTTACTTTACTCGTTACTTCAGAAAAGTTATATTATTACGTAATGCATGTTACTTGTAATGCATTACCCCAACACTGTCTATTCTCTATTGAATTTGTGCAATTTGAAGGGTAATTGAAACGCAGCGATTGCTAATAAGGTTAAGTCTAGAGCATTGCATTGTGGGATACATTATGCAATACAGTGCAAGCACTTATTTGAGCAAATATAGCAGGTCATCTACGTAGTTTGTGAACTGTCAAATTTGCATACTGCAGAAATGTTTTATTTGTGTCGTATTTTAAACAGCCTGCATCTTATTTGTGTTACTGGTCTGGTTTTCTGTAAAGCAGGTTTGAAACAATATGTTAAGTGAAAACGCTCTACAAAACTAAGGGGAATTTAATTGTTGCAGAGCTTTATGTGATGGTAGCAATAGGTGCCGCTCAAGCACCCACCGAAATGGCTGTGCACCCGTGGAAAAATGTCAGATACGCTCAAATAATTTGAATCAAAAACGCTTTTGAAATTCGGGAGCCTCTCTGATTGGTGGATCTTGCGAGTTGTAATATCTACAATGCGTTGATGAATAAGCTAAATAAGGGGCGCATCACATTTCATGTATAAAACCGCAGCTTTCCACCTTCTTTCCAAATCGCTTAGGTGCTCCTGTGGCGTCTGCCGTTGCTTAGCAACATAAGCTTTGTATTGCACCGCGTACCCACCGGCGGAAAAAGAATTCAGCGCTTATTATGGTAGCAAATAGGTATCAAGACCATTATGCAGTCCCTTCAGAAAAACACATTTATGTGATCGCATGATTTAACGCATAATCAGCCAAAGTCCGCATATTTATGCGGGGGATGCAATTTATTTTAAATACGCTGCGGGGCTTGCATGATTTCATCTTAGAAGAAAGTTGAAAAATTATGAAGTGAAGCGATTATGTGACATGAACATCAGTTTTTGCAAGTTCTCGCAATTTCATTGCATAAAATTGCATAAATATCCCGCATATTCCATTGCATTTTTTAAGTAAACGTGGCGCAAGATCAAGGATTTTTGCCCGCAACAATCACAAAAAAACTCTGCGTTTTTCTGGAAGGACTAATAATATAATATAATTTATATATTATATTTAAATTATATAATTTAACCCCTTATCTGATGCGTTTTTCTGTAGCATTTTATCTGCTTTATTATATTACGGACCTAAATGCAAAACATGTTTTCCATATTTATTGATGTACACTCTTTCTGTTCTCGGAATTAGTTTTGAGAAATAATGAGCAGGAATTTATGCATCTGTATTGGATTGGATAATGTAAATCCAAGTGCTGTTTTTGGTTAACATTGTTTCTCTCCGTGCACCCAAGTGACCTTGATGACATCATCATTAATTTAGAGAGAAACGTCATTATGTTCTTATTAAAAAAAGTGTTTCTTTAGCTTACATGGAAGAGCATTGCATTGCAAAAGGTAATGGGTTTGATCCCAGGCCGTGAAAATGTATGCCTTGTAAATCGCTTTGGAATCATCTGCCACATGCATACATGTAAATGTACGATTACGATGACATATCTTCATCTGAATAACATGAACAATGAAACCAAGAATATTTATAACACAACAAACAATCATTTGTGCTTAAGAGCACCGAGCTTTCAGAAGTTCATCATCCGTGCAGGTGTGCGTATCTGAGTTTGTGTGTAATGTGGTGGCCTCTCCTCTTGACAGGGATTGTCTGCAATCTGATGCCTGGGTGGGTCCTTCATCATAGGTTCTTACCAACATCATCATTCTTGCACCCTGTGACAAGCCACTGCTCCCCCCGTAGTGGGCACACTGGTTTGTTGTTTTGTAATTAGACCGCTATTAGATGTCAGGAAACTGTCCCCAACACACCCTCTGTGCACAGCTGGGGCCCGCTGGCAGCCTATGAGAGGCCACGGTTCGATCCACCGCGTGGCGTTAGGGGGGTGGGGCTTCACCTGGTGTGAGAGAATGAACGTGTGGAATGTAAATGATGTATTACAAGATGAATCAGAAGCTCAACCTGGTCAAACAAGCTGGTTGAACGACTATATGAGGTTCCATTGGTTGGGCAGCCCAGTCAAGCCAATTTAAAGTATAGTGGCATTTAAAGAGCTGGGGTTGATTATGCATTTGTTATTAAGACATGAAATAAAAACAAAAAGGGAACCAAACGCTTAAAAAAATCTAAAATGTGTTTATATTTTTCAAGTAAACTTTGTTATTCAGATTTACCCAGATTAATTATTAATTTGCTATTTATTGATTTATTAAAATTATTACACTCTAAAAAGTGATGGGTTATTTTCAGCCCAGCGTTGGAAAAACACATACTTTTATGGAGTGTATTAATATTAATAGCATAATTATTTTAAATAATATTTTAAATTTCATTGCTGATATTTTTGCATAAAACTTTAGCTATGAAGAAAGTAACATTTGATACAATAAGGGCGCTTATTAATATTTTTTATGTATTTTAATATATTACATATTATTAATAATTATTAGCATTTTTTTGATGTAATACATTTATGTATTATGAATACTATTAATATAACTAATACTAATAACTTATACTACAAATATTATTACTAATATTATACTTTTTTATTATATTATTAATATTATTAACCTGAAGTATTTTTGTGTTAGTAGTTTAGTGCTTTATAATTGAATGTATATTAATGTATATTTCTATTTGTTGCACCTTTGTTTAACACATTTGTAATTATTTGTAAGGTAACAGAATTTTTTTCTGAACAAAGTATATTTAAATTAAATAATTAAATTTTATTCATTTCACTGCGGTTTTTAAGTCATAAGCAAACATAAGACTTTGTTTATACACTGTAAAAAAGCCACTGTTTGTGGCTTAGTAAATTTAACTAAATAAAATGAGTGAATTCTATTTAAAAAAATAATTATTGTTTTTTTAACCAAATTTGAATTTGTAAATTCTATATGAACACATTATTAAGTAAATTCAACTAAATTTTATCATGTAAAATTTGTAAGAAGGAAATTAACTTAATAATTTTGTGTTAAAACTACTTTCATTATTTAGTGGACTTGTATACTGTTATAAATAATACGCTGGATTTACATAAAAATATTAAATATAGTGCATCATTTCTAGCGGCCAGTTTTCACATGGAACTTTAAGCAATTGCTTAAAAAAGCTCACTTTAAGCTTAAATTGCTTACAATTGCATGTAAAACGTACTTACAAAATTGCAATTACTTAAACTCCTTAAAGGTGCAGTGTTTAATTTTTAGCAGCATCTAGTGGTGAGGTTGCAAATTGCAACCAACGGCTCAGTCTACTGCTCACCCCTCGCTTTTGAAAGACATAAGCTACGGTTGCCACCACCAGACAAACATTGTCGGAGACAACTTAGTAGAAAAATGTGTCCGTTAAGGGCTTCTGTAGAAAAATGGCGGCACAAAATGGCGACTTCCATGTAAGGGGACCATCTGTGTATGTAGATAAAAAGGTCTCGTTATAAGGTAAAAAGAAACACATAACAGTTTATTATGAAAGGTTTTTTACACCCCTAATAATATAGTTTTGTATATTATTTTGCATTTCTGTCAAGAGATCCTTCTAAAAAATTACACACTGTGTCTTTAAAATTCCATGTAAAACTTGACGCAAAATGACGCACTATATTTAATTTTTTTTAGTAAATCCAACATATTATTTTTTTCAGTGTAGATAGTTCATGTAAATCAGGTTTTAAATATTTGAAATATTTATAATGTAATGTAAGTGTTGTTAATAAAGTTATTACGAATTGTCACTTAATATATTTTACTCTAATAAGTTGAAAATGTCTCTTACAGACTGCCCTGCACTGGGCTGCAAAACACGGTAAAGCAGATATGACCACGGCATTGGTGGAAGCAGGAGCCGACATAAACACAAAAGCGGTAAGCACTTCACTTAATACATCATCATGACTCCATACCATAAATAATAGGTGATATACAGTAATATTATGAATGCATACATGACTAAACTCAATAAATTCACTAATCAAACATTTGATATTTTTGTGTCTTTCTGACAGCATGTAAGTATTGTACGCATCACCTCACATGGACTCTGGATATGTAAGCGTGCATGCATGGGTTAATGTTCCTCATGTTAATGTCGAGCTGTCAGAGAGTGTCTGTTTAAAAATCTGACAGCTCCTCTCCAAACCAGCTGTACAAATGAATCCAGAACGTATGTTCATAAATCAAACTCTGTCATGTTAACAGCTTCCCTTAAACAATGTCTTCATGTATTTCTAACAGCAGCCTCAGAGCAAAGCAATTTCACTCAATTACTAGCCAATTATGATTCTGCCATTAGTTTGTGTTGCTGTAACCTCACTTAACTTGCGCATTTTCTTTCTCCACCCCTTTTTCTTCTCTCTCTCTCTTTATCTCTCTTACTCTCTCTCATTCTCTTTGTGACATTATAGGGGGTGAGTGTTGAAATTAATTTTATTTAAACTACAACAAATACTAATATTGCAGTGCATAACAAATTTATTAAACTAATATTTACACTGCAAAAAATGATTTTCAAGAAAAAAAATCTTAAATTTCTTAAATTAATATGTTTTTTCTTGGTGAGAAAAACGACCCAAGAAAATAATTTAAGTGATTTTGTGCATAAAACAAGCAAAAAATAATGGGGTACGCAAATTTTTCTTGATTTTTTCTTGAATTTAGTGTTTAAGAAAAATGTTCAAGATTTTTTTGCCTGCCCCATTGGCAGATTTGTTTGCTTGTTTTATGCACAAAATCACTTAGGTTTGGTGTTTTTGGTTTGAGAACTGGACTTGTTTTCTTGGGTCGTTTTGCTCATCAAGAGAAAGCATCTTAATTTAAGAATTTTGAGATATTTTTACTGAAAACAAATACTAAGAATATTTTTTCTTGAAAATCATTTTTTTTGCAGTGCACTGCAAAAATTACTTTCTTACTTAGTATTTTTGTCTTGTTTTCAGTACAAATATGTAAAAATTCTTAAATCAAGATTACTTTTCTTTATTAGCAAAATTTCCCAAGAGAATAAGTCTACAATTTAAGTGAATGCGTGCTTAAAACAAGCAAAATTATCTGCCAATTGGGTGAGATTTTTTTCTTGAATTAAGGGGGCGTGCACACCAAAGCTTATTTATGCAACTTGTTTTAAGCACAGGTATATTTTTTCATTTAAAACTAGACTTATTTTCTTGGGTCATTTTGCTCATTAAGAGAAAGAGAAATTGTTAGATATTTGTACTAAAAACAAGACGAAAATACTAAAAAGAAAGTAATTTTTGCGGTGTGTCATAGTTGTCTTAAACTAACATTATTGGTGCTGACCAAAATCATTTGTTATGTTCTCTAATGGTTAATCCATTAGTTTATGTAAGCACTTTAGTATTTCTAATGCTAAAATATAATTATTGTTATCCAAGAATTGTCACATTTACTTTTTCACAAGGAAGGCAGAAAAAAATAGTAAAGCACTTTGTTTTTATTCAAATGCCCCCCAAAAAGTTGAATGTGCCACTTCAAATGTGGGTATAAAAATTCAAATTCAGCTTGACAGTCATCACTTCATTAAAAATGATGAAATATTGAGTCCACATTAAAACACTTTACAATGCTGCATGATTTTTGAGACAAATAGACAAATGCTCTTAAATTTGTTCAGAACTGTTTATGATAAACAGATGATCACACTGTAAAAAAATTCAACATTTTTGTCAAATCAACATATATTTTTATGTTAAACAATTTCAACTTGATTTTATAAGTTATGTCAACTTTTCACAGCCAAAACTTTAAATAGTAAGTTGAATTGACTTGAAAAACCAAGTTGTTTTAACTTCATGCTGCATATTTTTTACAGTGCACATTTAGAAAATGAGAATAAGATTTTGCATTATAGAAATGAGCTTATATCTTAATAGACATAAAATTCACATCTAATGATGAATTACATCATTCTTGTTTGTTATTTATACAGGGATACACACCTTTACATATAGCGGCACTACATGGGCATCGACATATAGTTGACCTGTTGGTCAAGAAATACGGAGCAATAACTATGCCACATTTGTACATAATATAAGCGCATTTGATTGAGTGACATTGCTTAAATTCATATTATTGAAATACACAGGAGCAAAGCTAAACCTGCGGGACTACAGCGGTCGCTTGCCATATTATTACCTCAAAAAATTGGAGACACAAATAGAAGACAATGAACTATGTAAGTCAAATAATTTTTATTTTTAGTGCATAAAACAGCAACATTAGGGCTTCAGCCTGTTTGTGATTTGGCAGATTCAGCTAGGTTTTTACACCAAACTATATGTTGTTGCTGTTGTGTTATTTTGCTGTGATTTGTATTTTCTTAAGGTGAGGCAGGTGAATGCCAAAGTCCTGCTCAGGCCTGCGAGCGCAGGAACAGAAAGATTTCATCCTTATTTCAATCCATGAAGAAGTGGGGTTCAGCGGAGGATCTCGCACCCATACAAGAGGAAAGAACCGTTCCCCATCAACTCATGCTCCCTGCGTTTAGGACCAGAAAGTTCTCACGGTAGAGCGCATGAGCTCCAAACGTCTGCAGATTGATCGTTTATAGATCAAATCACATGATACTTTATTCCTCTGGGCATATATATCTGCATTCACATTCCATAACATTTCGTTCACTTTAATGATTTTTACTGTATGATTAGCTTTTGTAGTTTATTATGCCTTATAACACGGGTCTGTTGAATGCTGTATTCTGATTGGCCGAGAAATGTTCCGTAGGTATGCATTAATTTCTGATAACCGCACACCTAACTTGTCAAATGTCTTAAAAAAAGGCACCAGAGCAATGTTTGTGGTAACCGTGGTATAAGAGGAATAATTGACTCCGGTCCTTTGAATTATTTGAAAATAATGCACACCCAAGGTGCAATGTGGCACGACGCGAATTTTCTTCTAATTCAATGGCCCGTCGTCAATTATTCCTTACATAACGGATTGTTACATGTCAAGTGTACAAACTTATATTTATCTTTGATCTGTATCATTAAAATGGATAAAATGTTTACAAAACCTAAAAAAAAGTCTTTTAAAACAACGCACATAATTTTTTTCAAGCAAGTAGAAACATTTTGGACCCTTGACCACAAAACCAGTCATAAGTCGCACGGGTATATTTGTAGCAATAGCCAACAATACATGGTATGGGTCAAAATTATAGATTTTTTTAATGCCAAAAATATTAGGATATTAAGCAAAGATCTTGCTCCATGAAAATATTTTGTGATTTTCCTACCGTAAATATATTTTAAAAAAATCTATTTATCCTTAGTAATATGTGTAGCTAAGGACTTCATTTGGACAACTTTAGAGGCGATTTTCTCAATATTTCGATTTTTTTGCACCCTCACACTGCAAGAAATGATTTTCAAGAACAAAGTTTCTTAGTATTTTTGTCTTGTTTTCAGTAAAAATATCTAAAAATTCTCAAATTAAGATTGCTTTTTCATTTTCTTTTTTTTTTTGCACAAAACAAGCAAAAAAATCTTGAACATTTTGAACATTTTTCTTAAACACTAAATTCAAGAAAAATTCAAGAAAAATTTGCTTACCCTATTGGCAGATTTATTTATTTTTTTGCTTGTTTTATGCACAGAATCACTTACATTTGATAAGTTGTTTTGCTCATCAAGAAAAAGCATCTTAATTTAAAAACTTTTAGATATTTTTACTGAAAAATACTAATAATTTTTTCTTGAAAATCATTTTTTGCAGTGCAGATTACAGATTTTCAAATACTGTAGTTGCAATCTGCAAATATTGTCATATCTTAACAAATCATACATCAATAGAAAGCTTATTTATTATAATAAAAATTGACCCTTATGACTGGTTTTGTGGTCCAGGGTCACATTTTTGTTTTATATTTTACTCTTAAGAAATGCTGGGTTGTTTGTTTCGACCCATGGTATGGACAAACCCAACCATTTTTACCATACAGCTTTAATTTGCCTCATGTTACCATTTTAAACCATAACTGAATTCAGAAAGCGATTTACACCAAATACCACAGTGTCAGAAAAAGTTCATAGTACTTCAAAGGGGCATATTGGTACCAAAGAGTGCCTATTAGTACATCAAAAGCACATATTATTAACAAATGTATACATCTCTGTACCTAAATGGTTCATGTCAGGACCTTTTTAAAGTGTACTGCCCCAGTGACAGCTTGGGACTATTTTTTGCTATTTTTTTCCAATTTTTCTGTTCACCTATGGTTTATATCCATACAGATAATAAATATTAATAAAATAAACAACACCTTGCAATCCAATCAAATATCTATGAATAAAAATAAAACATGCCTTATAATATTTCCTATTTGGAAATACATTACTTTAGGGAAGTTAAATGAATGCTGTTTATTTAATTTTTGCCTTTATTTTCTATAGATGTGATTTAGGGCATATTTGTCTTGTATTTCAATGTTTAAATAAATTATAAACAAATAAGCTTGTTTCCTTATGCTGAAATCCATCTGGTTTGTTTTTAACCCATGCTGGGTAAATATTGGACAGAACTTAACGCTGGGTTAAAAATTCAACCCAAATTCAAACCCAGCATTGGGTCTTTTTTTGTTTATGGTTTACCGAAACATTGGCTTTTTGAATGTTTATTTTCACAGTGACATTTATATTCCCTTATATGAAAAGGAAAAATAAATTTTACTGACGATCACTTTTATCTTCTGGCGCTTTTATTATAAATCATTACACGATTTTCCTCTAATTCATCATAACAAATAAAAAACTCCTAAACTCCCCCACCTTTCCTCTGGGTCTTCCGATAATCTACCGTGCCCTCTCTTTCATCACCCTCGTGGATCAGCCTAACAAGATTACACCCTATCAGATCTTCCACCTCAGTCACTATCCCCTCGCACCTTCGCAGCTACACCCCAAAGAAAACCACTGCGGTTCTTTTCTCCTCTCCGTCTTTGATTTCCACGAACCGCTCGCCTTTGAGTTCCCCAGATGGAGTAAATATGGTCCTCCGTAAGGTCCTGAGCCCTTAATTCCAGCTTAGTCGCAAAAGGCCAACACTTGCTTTCGGGTTTTGGGTATCACAGGAGTAAGAGGAAAGACAGCCAAGTGGTTTTGTGCCTTGTTTCTGAAGGCCACGGGGGTGTTTGAAGGATAAGAGGGAATTGCTGTAATAGATACTTATCTGACTGCCCTGCAGTTCTCAAACAAAGTTCTCCTCTGAAGAGATTAGAACCCAGGGAGGGCACATTAGCTCTAATCCCATGCTTTGAGGGGCCTGCCCCACCCCACGCCCCACTTATTCTTGCCCCTTCTGTTGCAGGGGGATACCTTGTATCTGGCCCATGTGTAAGGGAAGCCTGTGGCTACAACGGAGGGGGGTCGGTGGGTTTGTGTATGTGTGTCTGTGTTTTCGGGGGGGTGGCCGGTTCAATGGTGAAAAGCATGGAAACCCTTACTGCTGTGTAACTGATTCCTGGCTCTCTGAAGAGATTAGGCCATACATTGTTGGTTTGGTTGCTCATTTCCATCTGAGGGCCGCTCCCCCTGTGGTTAAGGGCTGCCATTGTACTGCGGAGGGGGAACTGAAACCAGCGGTTTAGGGCTTCTGGCTACCTTGTAGTCTTTGTTTTACAAATGGCCCAAAATGTAGATGTCATGTCACAGAGGCCTTACAAGCTCACCAGGTATTGATTGTGAGGCCTGGTTTGGAGAAAATGATCGCATAAAGAGTGCGTCTGTTAACCGATCAATGCAATGCTTTGTTTGTCCCCTTATGCCGCTTGTTATGCGGACTTTCTACATGTTTTTAAACAGTAGCGATCAATAATATCTCTTCTGTGTGCTATCTATTTATCGATCCATCCATCGATCTATACGTCTACCTATCTATATGTTCATCTTTACATCCATCCACACACACACATAAAGTACATACATACATACATACATACCTATATATCTATGTATCTATCTATTTATCTATCTATCCATCCATACATGCATATGTTCATCCATATATTTATCCATACATACATACATACATAAATACATACATACATACATACATCTATCTATCCATCCATCCATCCATCTATACATCTACTTATCTATATTCATCCTTACATCCATACATCCATCTACACACACATACAGTACATACAGTACATACATACATACATACATACATACATACATACATACATATGTCTATCTATCTATCTATCTATCTATCTATCTATCTATCTATCTATCTATCTATCTATCCATACATATATTCATCCATCCATACATACACCTATCATCTATCTATCTATCTATCTATCTATCTATCCATCCATCCATCCATCCATCCATCTATACATCTATACATCTATACATCTACATACATACATACATCTACACACACATACATACATACCTCAGACTATCCATCTATCTATCCATCCATCCATATCTATATCCATACATACATACATATATCTATCTATCCATCCATCCATCCATCCATCCATCCATCCATCCATCTAGTTATCTATATTCATCCATACATCCATCCAACTACACACATACACTACATACAGTACATACATACATGCATCTATCTATCTATCTATCTATCTATCTATCTATCTATCTATCTATCTATCTATCTATCTATCTATCTATCTATCTATCTATCTATCTATCCATACATACATACATACATACATACATATGTTCACCCATAAATTTATACAAACGTACGTACGTACGTACATACATACATACAAGTTTATCCATCTATCCATCCATACATATATTCATCCATACATACATACATCTATCATATATCTATCCATCCATCTATACATCTACTTATCTATATTCATCCTTAAATCCATATATCCATCGATCTACACACACATACAGTACATACATGCATGCATGCATACATACATACATACATACATACATCTATGTCTCTATCTATGTATCATCTATACATCTACCTATCTATATATTCATTCTAACATCCATCCATCTACACACACATACAGTACATACATACATACATACATACATACATACATCTATCTATGTCTCTATCTGTGTATCATCTATACATCTACCTATCTATATATTCATTCTTACATCCATCCATCTACACACACACACATACAGTACATACATACATACATACATACATCTATCTATCTATGTCTCTATCTGTGTATCATCTATACATCTACCTATCTATATATTTATTCTTACATCCATCCATCTACACACACATACAGTACATACATACATGCATGCATGCATACATACATATATACATACATACATACATACGTCTATCTATCTATCTATCCATCCATCCATATCTATATCCATCCATCCATCTACTTATCTATATTCATCCTTACATCCATACATCCATACATCTACACACACATACAGTACATACATACATGCATGCATGCATACATACATATATACATACATACATACATACGTCTATCTATCTATGTCTCTATCTATGTATTCATCTATACATCTCCCTATCTATATATTCATCCTTATCCATAGATCCATCTACACACACACAGTACATACATACATACATCTATCTATCTATGTATCCATACAGCCGTTCATCTATATATTCATCCATACATAGATACATAAATAAATAAATACATACGTCTATCCATATATCTATCCATCCATCCACATCTATCTATATATCCATCCATCCATCCATCTATCTTTATGATGAAAATCAGGGTATATTGGGCAGATTTCTGCACAGCTATGGTGGTTGTGTGTTGCTCTTTTATCAACATTCCTGTCTTTCAGCACATAGCCTGATCCTGGGTGTCCCAAATCCACATTGCTCTGTATTCTCAACCAGACCCAGATGATGGCCTGAAAACCCCCATAAGACACCACATGGCTGAGCCACAAACTACAACGCAAACTCCATCCGCCCATGCTGCCTGTCGCAGGCTAACGAACGCCACCTGTCACTCACCCCATGCGGAGGGCTGTCAATCAAATCACACCCAGGAGAGAAAGAGGAGGAGGCGGGACCGGGCCAAACCCCTAACAAAGGCTTCCACCCATTGGTGAGTACTTGCAATGCCACTTTTGTGAATAGAGGAGTGATCTAGTGCTCCTGATAACACAAATGACAAAAGATAGATGAGTAGTGAGGGAGGGGGGTGATAGAGGGGAGGTGAGAAAGACCGATAACACTCACGTTCAGATATCTTCCCTCTGTTTGGGGCTTTGGCCTTGGCAGAGCTCATTAGCTCACAAAATGAGTGTTTTGAAGACTAAAACAACAGCATTGTTTGAGGACAGGAATTTTACGTCATACTTTTTAAATTAGGTTTTATGTTTTTTTTATTGTTGTATAGATAACCGTTCAAAAGATTAAAAAAACACTTATTTATACTTTATTTATATCCACATTTTAGAATAATAGTACAATTTTTAAATAATGCAAATGTAGGATTAATGTTATGACTAAAGCATCCAAAATAAATCAAAACTATGTTATAGTTTATCATATTTAAAGTAGCCATCCTTGACTGAAAATTTGCTTAATGATTTTCTATTTATTTTAATATAATATAAATATATGTAAATTTTCTTACCCCAAGATGCTTTTTAAACAATATTAAATTAATTTCCGTCTATTCTGGGATTTTATTGGCTGCTTTTACTTCATTATTTTGTTCAAGTTACCTTTTTCAGAAATATATATTTTAAATAAAATTTTAGTTTTTTAATTAAACAAATTAATATGCACAAATATATTATTGCCTACAAAGCAAAGTAATAGGCAAGCATTAAACATACAACTCCAGATCACAGCGCTTTAATAAAGTGTTTTAAAACTTTTGAACAATAGTGTAAGTCTATATAAGTTTTCTCAAACTTTAAACTTTTTGTGTGAAGCTAAAACTATTTGTATACAGTATGCATTCATTTCTCAATTGTTGTAACTGGTATTGGTTTAAGTCAGATGTGTTATATGATTTAATCCCACAATTGAATGGCTGTATATATTTTACATTTATGTCAGATCAGGGAAGAAAAGTTTTATTACATTTTTCACTGATTTTACACTGATTTATTGACAAACATTGTTGTTTGAGTTTTCTGCTGGCATTGATTCAAATCATTGATGATATCATTCATATTTGATACACAGTGTTTCAATTCAATCTATTCAATCTTCTTATTATCTTGTTGATGTTCCTCTCCCTGCTTAAGAATTACAAGGGACTACGTTCAGAAAGAAAAACTAACATGTTGAAGGTGTGAAATGCTCTCAGTGGATTCTCAACAAGCTTTTGTTAACAGATCTTATTCACACCTGACTATTGGTCATTCTAATGACACGACCAGTCCCTTTTGTCTGCTCAGTGGTTTGTGATGAGCGTTAAATGAAGTCGCACCTCCGTCCATTGTCATTATCAACTCATTAGGCTTCACATACTGCAGTCAATGGGTGATCCTCCTCTTGGGCGATTTCCATTTTGGGCAGATATTTTTGTTTTCAGTTCTGGGGCACTTAAACAGAACAATGTGGTGTTGTCTCAACATGTTTATCCATAATATTTCCTCCCCACTAGATGTGTTGCATTAGTTGTTTTGTGTTGACAGTGATTATCACAATAGATTAAAGTTTATACAAGTTGGGAACAAATGTTATAACATGCTATTATACAAAATGCTTTACAGCATATTACCCTGCTTACATATAATTTTAAGAATATCACAATATGTTTCCCAAACAACAACAACTTAAAATAAGATACATTTAGCAGGAATTGGATATATTAATATATTAATTAAGCATTGTTTTCAGATGGTGTATCTATGTTAAGTGCATTTTGCCAATTTTTAAATGTACTTTTTGCATCATATAATTTTTTTACTCTTCACTATACTAAATGCTGGGTTATTTTATTGTGCAAAACCCAGCAATTTGGCTAAATTAACCACAAAAAAATTATATTTGACCCAACAATGGATTAAAGTAACCCAGCATAGGTTAAATTACAACACAAACCCCAATTTTTTAAGGGGTATAGTTATTGCAGCATTTCTTATAATGCATCAAACATATGCTTATGTTATGAAACTAATATATCAATGTATTTATAATGTTTCCATTTATAAAATACACAACATGACAAGCAATGATCAGGATTTGATTAGCAAATAAAGTGTGTCTGATTTACACCATGTTGCTAATTAAATTCTGATAATCGCTTGTCATGTTAGTAATGTTAGTTTCATAACGTAAGCATATATTTGATGCATTATAAGAAATGCTGTAATAACTATATTATAACTATACTATAATGCACTGAAAAAAACATTTATTCAATTTACGTATTTTTAAAGGTAAGTGGTTGCAATCAATTTATTTAAGGTACATTTAAACAAAAATAAAATAAAAAACTTTTTTTTAAATGTAGCTTAAATAAATTAATTGCAACCACTTACCTTAAAAAAATTAGTAAATTTAATTAATAATATTTTTTTTAGTGTGTGTGTCTGATTTGTTTAAAAAGGGTGGAAAGTATGTTGCAATTTTAGCACTAATTTTATATATTTTTGATCTCACATTAAAACAATAGTAAAAAGTACGGAGTAATTAAAATCAACATGTTTAAATAGTTTTATTTATTTATTAGTCATTTGAATTATTTGCAAATATTACATGTGTTTTATTATGTATTTATCTGAAATTATATGTTTAGCACTTTTTACAGAATTTTACTTAATTGCAAATTTAAAGAATTCAAAGAAAGTGTAAGAATCTTTCATTCAAATTTCTTCTGTTACAGTATTTTAACAATTATTGAAAGTATTTTTAAAGCAGACCTGTATGTATAAGGTATTCTGACCTAGAAAGCTGATCAAATCTAATTCTATTTGTTGATTTGTATTGATTAATCTGGTTGATCTGTTTGGTTAACCACAGTCCAAACCGCAAGGACTCTGATGAGAATGAACATCAGTAGAGTGGAACCAAATTGAATCCGGTTCTCAAGAGAAATATCTGCTGATGTTTGTTTTTCAATGAAGGAGGTCTGGCCGAGCTCATCTCTTATCTAAAGTATGTTCCCCTTGCTATCTCACATGTTTCTCCTCTCTGCAAATGACTCGCATCCCCCGAGCAAACAGTTTTAACTGGACCTGTCAGAACTTGAGTACACCTGCATTGTGTGTGTGAGCAAAGAGGAAGGAGAGGAGAAAGCCGAGTTTGAGAGGAACACAATAATCACAGATTATCTTCAGAGATGCAGCAGAGCTCTTTGCACCCTGTTTTCACCATTGTGCTAGTTGTGTAAATTTGCTCTTGGTCCGAAGGGATCTGAACCCCACCCTGCTTCCAGGTTTGCTCTGTGTGTCAGGCTTTATCTTTTTGTCTGTCAGTCTCACACGTTCACACAACTTCACACTAACCTCGCACTAAACCTTGCAAAATCTTAATACACATCACTAAATGAAAGGTGTCAAGTGCTTTGAAGAAGAAAATCAGAAGCTTTTTGACTTCAACAACTACAACTAAAGTGCTTAGATCAAGTGAGAAAGTCATTCTTAAATATACATGCATTGAGATATCCTGTTTAAAACATTTTGGTACAACATTTTGTGAGACCTAGTTGTAGTTTTAGGAAACAATATCAGCCACAACATGGTTAAAATCTGCCTTTAGGATGCTTTTAACTATAGATAACAGATTAAAGAGCAAGTTTCAACAAAAACCTTGTATTTCCAATGTCAGGGACCCCACACCCCCTGCTACTGGGCTGTTTGCTGTTCCTTTCTTTCTAGGGCATTGGTATGTATAGTTAGGAATTCTAATCTTATCTTAGTATCTCCCTACATTAACATCTGTTATGCTGAAATTACCATATACATTAGTCGACACCTGTTTCACTTAAACCTATTTAATTACACCAATTGTACCGGTTTGTTGTGGGCAAAAACAAAGTCATCCCCTTTTAAAAGAAGTTTGATGTTCGGTCACAATAATTCAGAGTTAATTTGACCTGAAACTTATCGAAAATATTCTTTAAAAAATATTGAATAGTATTAATACATTTATTTTTATAACAAATATATGGAAATTATTTTGAATTGTTTCATTTATTTAATAAACATGTTTTTTGTTTTACTTCTACAAAAATGTTGTTTATTTATTTATTATAAATTGATTTAATGAGATAAAGTATTGAATTCTTACACTTTCTTTTAAATTCTTTCGATTTTGCGATTTCTTTCGATGAATAATTAATCAAATAAAAAGTGTAAGCATGCAAATAATTAAAATTTATCTGCGAATCTACAAAGAAAACTATGAAACGCGTTCGTTTGTTGTACTTTTTATTTTTATTTTAATGCGAGATCAAACCAAAGTAAAGATATTAAATTAGTGCTAAAATCGCAACAAGGTATTTTCCTTTCAAACGCATCAGACACACATTACACCTTGTTGCTAATCAAATTCTGATAATCGCTTGTCATGTTGTGTGTTGTATCGGTTTGCTCAGACGACAAGATGAAACAGTCTCAGCAAGATGGAGAAAAGTTTATTGTAAGCTGTTAATGTGCGACATTTAAAGGTGTTCCGATGGCTCTCAATGCATGGCATGGGCAAGTTTTCCTTTTGAGTTTCATTTAATTCCTTAGAAAATCTTACATGTAATCAGAAAAGATTGCGTAGAGTCAATATAAAATGTATTTAATAAATTAAAAATTAAATTTAAAACTTATATTAAAAAATAATTTAATATTTTTTGTTTTTGAACACACAACTAAATCAAATGATAATTAACGTATTGCCCAGTAAAATAAATTATTTTATCATGACATTGATGTTTATTCTAATGTGGGACAACATCAAAACATGGATTCCAGAATTTCCAGTTAAGAACATTTCTAAAATGCGAATTTCAAATGCTTCCCTAATATCTTGCTCTCTTCAGTACGGATAAGATTTAGATAAGCATCCTTGTTTTAAAGTCTTTTAGGGGCCGTTAAAAGGAACAACCGAAATTCTCCTTTGAAGGGATTTAGTCCAAGTGAAAGCCCCAGAGAGAGCTTTGGAGCACAGCTGTCAATCAACTGCCTGGCCCCACCCATTGGTGCTGCTCGTCCTATAAAGAGAGCCAGCGACTATTAGGGGAATATCATTTAAACACCAGAGCTCAGGGAGTAAGGATGCCTGCTTCACCTACCGGGTTTGGAAACTTCTTCATGGAGCGAAACATCAACATGCCCGCTGGATATCAATTATTGGGCTGCCCACCAGGAATGCAACAGCCACCGGCACATATGGTGGGCATGACTGGGATGCCCTTACCTTTCTCAGGAATACCAGGGTACAGTTTCATCCCATACCCTCATCCAGGACACCTGGCACACATTGTAAGTAGTATTCTGCGTTTTATAACTTATTTCCATCACTTTAACTCTTTAGAATCGACAAAAACATCTTGTTTATCTTGCGTATGATATAATATATAGAATTTATGCAATTACGCATTGCAATTATGCATACCTTGCAAAAATCTTATTTCCATATTTTTAAAACGAATCTTTTTCTTATTCAGAGCAATGCTTATGATATCAAGACTGCATCATCATATCACCAAGCTCTTCTCGGTCGCGGTGGACCCTATTACGCTCCGTATCGCCCCATGCCAGCGGATGACCCCAGCCGGGTAACCAAAGTGGCCACACGGGAGAGCACGAGCGCACTGAAAGCCTGGCTCAGCGAGCACCTGAAAAACCCTTATCCCACCAAAGGGGAAAAGATCATGCTTGCCATCGTCACCAAAATGAGCCTCACACAAGTTTCGACGTGGTTCGCCAACGCTCGGCGTCGCCTCAAGAAGGAGAACCGGGTCAGCTGGGCCTCCAAAGGAAAGTCTGACGAGGAGGACGAGGAAGAGGACGGTGAAAGCGAAGAAGAGGGTTCATTGAGAAAAGACGCAGAGGATGAGGATGAGATCGATCCTCAAACAATTGATGAGGAGGATGTAGAGGTGTCAAATGAGCGTCTAGTAGAAGGACTTGACCATAAGGAAAGTGTGAAGTCCGAGACTTCATGTGAAACCAGAAGCGAAGTGTGTAAGCAAGATGCTGAAGTCCAAAAACCCAAAATATGGTCGCTTGCTGAAACCGCGACCTCAGACATTGTCAAGAAACCAAACGATATGAAGCTTCTTCAAAGCCAGAGTCCAGATTTTGGGAAATGGTGGGCTGGCTGGCCTTCAAGGGAAACATATTCGCCTATAAACCTCTCCACACATGATCTTCTCAAGCAGAAATAATTCATGAAACGGGTTTTTCCAAGACACTATAGACTCAATCTTGCACTTTGAAACCTTTAAATCCCTGGGAACTTTTGTGGAAGTTTGCCTACAAGATTTATTGCAATGGCTGGTTTAAAAACCAAAGTTTTGTGTGTAAATATTGTACATTTTATTTTGTTTAAATTATAAATGCATTTAACTGATGTGCTGACTTATTTTTGCTAAAATAAAACAATGAAAATTTAATAAGTTTTGTTCACGGTCAATGGCAGTTTGACAATTTTAAGATGCTAAAATTAATTTATGTATTTGTGTAACGTTTTGAATAGATTTGTTAAGGTTTTAATTCTACTTTCAAAATAATAGATTGCTAACTGTAATGATATTGCTTCAGAAATTCACACTTAACTTTAGACAAAAACGAAATAAACGAAACTGCGATAGCAATTATTATAGCCTAATATACTCAAATGTAATATATATATTTTTAAGTAATATAACGTTTGTTTATCACAACTGTATGTTGTTTACTGCTTGTAAGCAACGTAAAACATGATTTTAATTTTGGTGGAACTTTCACCTCAGTCAATCAGAGTTTAGAAATGGTGACGATTTGGGCTGTTTCTCAATCCGAAGGCTGCAGCCTCCGGAGGTCGCATATCTAGGCTGCATACGTCATCAAAAGTGTCTTATTTCAAAATATTAGCAATTATAAAGTTGACCATTATTCTTGTTTAATCGTAAATTGCTGTAATATGCTTAAGACTTGCGAATGTAATGTTCAGTTAACGTAAAAAAAAATCAAGCTTGATGACGTATCATTGATGACGCTGCAGCCTTCAGATTGAAAAACGGCCTTTATAAAACGGTGCTAACAGCAATATTATAAAATAAATCAATATTCATCAAACATATATATTTATTTTATTACATAAAATACTTTTTCATAATATAAGACTTTTAAAAAGTAGTTATCTGTGGTTGGATGTGCGGTCACAGGTGTGTAGACTCATTTACAACTATTTTCAACGCGTTGTCATAATTATATAGTAAACAGTTTTTCTAAGATCACTTCGTAAGATTTACCAGCTAAACTCTATGTATGGTAATTGATGTGGCTGAAGAGGAATTGGCAGATGTAGAAGCAGATCAAGGCGTTCAAAGCGTTTCACTTCAAGGCTGGATTTAGACCTCATGTTATCAGTAAGTAGACTACTATTAAGGGATTTGCATATCTGGCTGTGATCTGTTAAAACAATTCAAAGCTGTGCGGATTAAAGAGACGAATTGTTCCCTACTAAAGGGTGATAATTAAGATTATTCTCCTGTTTAGTTACGACTTGACAGACCAAATGTGCCGGAGGCTTTTTTACCTTAACATGTATTTAAGGATAGGTGCTACAGGATCAAATCTGAACAAAGAGACTTGTGAGAAAATAGTTTTAACAAAAGAAGTCAAGTTAAACGCGCAAGTAATAAAAGTCAATGCAATTTGCAGTGTAGAAAAGTTGGGAAAAACTGTATTTATGAAAGTAAAGAAATCAAAATCTAAATGCTAAAATATATGCTAAAAAAGTTTAGAAGTTAAAAAAATTAAATTACACGAATTAATGCTAATTGCAATGATAAACAATCAATTATAAATTAGCACCTATAAGACAAAACTTCAAATTGAAGGATCAGAAATTAAAAAATAAAATATAACAAATAATGAATATATTTTTATGTTACTTTAACTTAACAAATTAAGTTAAACAATTTTAACTTTTTATAAGTTATAAGTTATGTCAACTTTTTTCGTCAAAACTTAAAATAGTAGGTTGAACTGACTTGCAAAACGTAGTTTCAACTTCATGCTGCTTTTTCTTTACAGTGTAGGCCTAAATAAAAACTCAATTGTCAAGGGCTATCTTGCAACAAAAATCTGGCATGCTTTGGTTTCTTTTATAAATCTCTTGGACACAAACACACCAATGAGATTAGACCCTAGGACAATATTCTGTTTTTGTGACCTCCCCTCTGCAGAAAGAATGATAAAAGGAAAACTCTTGCTTGCCAGTCTTCTTTAGGTCTTCATGTAAATTCAAAGGCCTGTGGCCTGTTAATCCGAGGATAATGAGAAAACCCCTGGGTACAAAAAAGGAGCCCCTCCCATTCATCCCCCGAAGCACACAATTCACAGCTAACACACACTGGGCACAATCTCTTCCATGCCCCCTTTTCAGTGGCCCAAATGATGTGTAATCCCAGTCTAAACATGACAGGCAAAAGGCTGTGATATTGAGATAAGGATTGAGGTGTTGAACAATGGTGTGAGATACAATGCCTGTATCAGCCATCAAACGTGTCAAACAAGGGGTTTCTGATCTGAGCATATGGTCATATGCTTTGGGCAGTACAGCTTTATAGTTTAACAAACTACTTTGTTTATATGCATGCGATACTATAAGTGTACATTGGATCTGAACAAAATAACTTTGCCATGACAACTTTAACCCTAATAAGACCCTTGGGGTCAATTCTACCCCCAAGCCACTTTTCTTTAGTTTAAAAACATGGTTTCCTTTATCTCAGTGGAATAAGATTTTGTGACTTTTCCAGATTATAATTTGCATCCAGCTGGACATTTATTATCTTAATGCACCTCTAATATGCAAACAGCAGCCTCTAGTGGACAGGAAGAGTATCGCACTATTCTCCAATGGAGTTTTACATCAGTTAATACATTTTAAATGGATCAAAAAGGTTCATCAAAGTTGTCTTGAGACAAGAACAGATATTGGTTTTAAGACAACCATAAGAAAAGGGTTTGATTCCCTTTAAAGGGGCCATGGCATGAAAATTTGACTTTTTCCATGTTTAAGTGCTATGATTGGTTCCCCAGTGCTTCTATCAACATAGAAAATGTGAAAAAGATAAACGCAGTAAATTAGTTTACAAGCACATGAAAAAATAGGTAGTTGAAATTTGGCTCTCCTTATGATGTCATAAGGAGCTCTTATTATAATAATATCAGCCTATTAATCTGCACTATCCAACCACAGCACTGCCATTTAGAGCAGAGAAAAGCACAATTGAGTTTTAAGTGCAACAAACCACCATCATTGTGATCAGTGTTTGAATTTCATCAGCTCATTTGCATTTTAAAGGACACACCCAAAACGGCACATTTTTTGCACACACCTACAATGTGGCAATTTTAACATGCTATAATTAATAATTTATATGGTATTTTGAGCTAAAACTTCACATATGTGCTCTGGGGACACTAAAGGTTTATTTGAAATCTTAAAAAAGTCTTGTGCCATGGCCCCTTTGAAATTTTGACTAGTATAGTTTATTTTACAGGTGACACGTATTAACAAAGAAGCAGGCTCATAGGAAAGTTTTCATATCACTGATTTATTATGTAATTTTTTTTCCAAAACAAAAGCATGTTCATCTAACAAATAAAGATAATAATGTACAGTAAAATATTTACAGAACATACTACAAAGATAGGCAGCCGATACAACATCTATCTTACAGCAAATAAACAATAAAAAAGTTACAAAATAAAAATAAACACATATGCAAACCTTTAACTAGTTACACATAGTCTTCATAATTTTCAAGTATGAAACGCCAAAAACATAAAAACAATAACATTGGTATTGAAATGGATTTTTTATGTAGTTTTTGTTTCATTGCATTAATGTTGTTGTGACATGGAGCAATTGTTAACCATGTGCACTGTAGTAAAGGCTTTTGTCAAATTTCTTCTGGGTTTTTCTGGGAAGCACAAAACCATAAACATTCTTTAGCACGCATCTGTCCTTTTCTCGCTTGACTAGTGTTACTCCCATATTTTACATTTTGACAGATCCAGACAGATGCATTCACTGTATATATTATACAACTGTTGTTACTGGGTTAAACCCTAAACCTTGTGTTTTAAGTGCCGTGCTCCACCAGTTGAGCTACATTAACACTGCTTCATGTAATTTTGTCTACATGCATTTCATAACAGTGTTGCTGGTTGTACCGTAACGGCTGTATGTTTGCGAAGATACTGTTTCAGCTTTAACACTTAAGATTTACAACCAAAAGCAATGTTAGTGAATATTGTGACATGCAGATTTGTACTACATTTAGAATAAAGCAGGCTTGTAATGTAATGCTCTTTATGTTGATTGTAGCATACTGGGAGCAGATTTTAGAGGTAGCTGTTCTCTGAAAATGGGCGTGTTTCAGTACTTGAAACAATCGAATGTTTGCCATCCTCTTGCACAACAACATTCCCGTTTTCCGTAACGTTACTTGGTGTGGGGCTCACAGGTTCAGGGGTTTCTACATCTTCCTCAGGCTGCTGTGCATTAAATGGCTCAGCTACTGAAGGGTCTTCTTTTAGTTGAGTTCTTTTAAGTTTATTCTGTAACTTAAAACAGAAGCATTTATTTAACACAACACCAATAAACTGTAGATGCCTTTGTGTAACATTATATTTGGATGGAAAAGACATGAAACATTTAAAGAAGAAAATATTTACCCATGTCAAGTTGATTTTTCCTGAAACAGATCAAAAATGGCAAGTGTTAAAAATGCTTAAAGTCGTTTTTGTAAAATCGTAATATTGTGCGCCTATTTAGAAAATATCAAAGCTGAGCTCATGGTTCCCACACCTTAGCTAACTTCAAATTCAAGGACTTTTCAAGGACTTTCCAGGTCCAATACCCTCAAAATTCAAGGACTAGATGTGGGGACACATTTCAATTGAGAGCAAGGTTACATCGTGTTACCTTTTAAGATACACTGTTACAGTTCCCTTTCGAGGGAACTCGCACTGCATCACTGCGTTGACACTTTAGGGGTAAGTGCATCTGAATGTGTATATCAAATTCAATGGTGAGCCTTTACAACAAAGACAGGGTGACGCGGGAGCCAGGAAGTATATTGCTATCTGAAATATTGCCAAAGACGGTTTTACAGGGACGCAGGAAGTATGACAAGGGAGACGCAGCGCCTCGTTCCCTTCTCAGTGAACAATAGTTACATACGTAACCCGAGACGTTTTCAGGTGTCAAACACAACTATGCAAAAAAGCATTTTGGTATGAATCAACATTCGCATACAGAAGATATAAGCATTTAAAACAAACCGTTTAGCACGCGTGCTTAAAGTCTAGAACTTTATGATATTATCCTACACTACACAGGGAATAATTTTTTGTATGAAATAGATCCAAGCACTTTCAATGCCCTGTATCTGGGTGATTCTCACGAAACCATTGAAACACCACGGCACTAATGATTTTAGCTTTAAAATGTGTAATATAGTAACATTAAAAAGCATCAGAATTAACACAATACTGTGTTCTACCTTGCACAATGTGTGATTTCAATTTTATCTCATTTTCTGCTGAAATTCTCATTACCGCAATGTGTCCGGCTTTGTTTGAAAATGCGTTATGTTGTAATTTAATCAAATTAACACAAACATATTAGGAAAAAAAATAAATGGATGTTTTGCTAGACTACTTTAGATGACAGAAAAAATATTTACTGAATATTCATGTATAATAATAATGAAGAAAAATTAGGAAAATTATGTGTCCATGCCTGATGTTCTCATCCTCCGCAACACTTTTTGAGAACAGTTTAAGCACACATACAGAATTTTAATAAAGTTTGATTTTGAGTGACCAAGCACATGGACCAGTTACTTCAAGATGGCTACCAGGTAAGATCATTTTTTTACAGTTAATTTGAAATATTGTCTTGTCAGAATGCTTACACGACATTTTGATTATCATTACCGCAACAGATGCTTATTAAATGTTAATTTAATTAATAGAAGCATAATACTTTGATTTTAAATGCATGTGCAGAATCTCCAAATTATGTTCTTTCAGGTTTGTCATGTCATTTTGAAAATATGTCAGTGTTGATGTTTTCTGACTGTTGCGGTAATAAGATTTTTTAGGACTAATTTTTTAAATTATGTTACAAAAAGTGTTAAATGATAAGTAAAAGTTTTTAAATTAATGTTCCCATTTACTCCAGACTTTGTTTTTCAATGTCTGGTGGGAAAAAAGTAAATTTAAGCAATTTTTACATTTTCATGCTTGACATTTTTAAAACCAAGTTTTCGTGAGAATCACCCATCTATGTATGTATATTTTCAAAAACTTCCAGGGATTTCAAGGACCCGTGGGAACCCTGTGAGCTGTCATAAGCAAAATATGTTTTGGTACTTAAGATAAATTAGGTTTCTTACTCTTTTTGAGAAAAAACATTATAACAATTCCTGTAACTATCAGCAACAGAACTCCAAAAACTGCTCCCAAAATGGCAGCTCTGTCAGAGGGCGTACCCTTTTCTGAAAAACAAAACATTTAACAAACAGAATCTACATTAATATTAAAATCAAAACATCAATACTGACAAAATTATGAAATATTGGATATTTTATAGTCTTCTGGGGTCTCATATATAAAACTGGCCGTGGGATCCTTACTACAAGTCTACATACGCACAAAGGCCGAAAATGGCATAGGCCAAAAATATTAAGACTTATAAAACAAAGCAATGTTTCCTGTATAAGTCACAGATCACCTGCAAGTGTGCGTACATGAATCATCCTCAGATCCCACCCTGCAAGCCCGTTGTTTTTTATAGATCACAACCTTTGCGTGGGTACGCAAGCTTTATAAATGAGGCCCCTGGTGTCCTTCTTGTTCACCAATTTAGGAACTAGGCTGCACCCACGTAAAGTTCTCAGGTTTCACTTCTGTACTGTACACCACGTTTACTCTTTCACATATTAACTGACTTTAATAATGACTTTTTTTGGTGATTAAATAAGTTGAAGGTCTCACCACAGATCCTGTCTGATGTTGAAGTGCCTGGAGTTTTCTCTACATATCCAGAATCACATCTAGAGAAGCAAAATGAAAAACACAGCTATTTAAACAAGAGCATGCTCTTCATAATTTTTTTTTTAAATATACAAGCACACAAGGTGCATTATATGAGTAAGCTTTCACATACGTTGTCCATTTTTCACAGGTGGTGGCCGAATTGTTGTTGCTAAATGTCCCGATTTGACAGTCTTCACAAACTGTATCACTTTCTGGTGAACCTGTAAAAAAACAGAGAAATAAACAGATTAAAGGTGGAGTCTGTGATTTGGAAAATGCTAACATAGCCTGATAGCATTTAAGGCATCTGATCCCATCCGGCCAGAAATTTTGCATTTTAAAGATGTTTAAAGATGAAGGTATACATTAGATTAGACAGCAGGTATACAAACCAGCTTTGTGGATTTTCTGTCCTGCGCTGCAGACTTTGTGTGGCCTACAAACGCTGCAGTCATCGTCTTTGGTACAGAAGTATCCAGGTTTGCATTTGCATACACTAAGTTTGTCCTTGGGAGTGGGAGTGATTTGTGGCAGAAAATTTAAATCTATTAAAAAGCAAAACAAGAAAAATAAAATAAAAGAGTGAGTTTTAATTTCAAAACATAATCTGTTCAATACATTATCCAGATCAGTCAAAAAATTAAAGATACATTTATTTGAACAAATAACCAACACTTTTATTAATCAAGATTTGTTTATAATAGTTTTACTCACTGGTGTCACAGCTGGGTTGGGGCTTGCATTTGGTCTCACTTGTGTATCCGCTCTGATATTCTCCTTCTGAACAGTCCTGACAACTCGGGTCCATACAGTCATCATTCATCAACATCCTCTTCCCTGTAACACATTCATTGTTAATGCATGCAAACAGTACAGGATCACATCCAATATATATTCACATTCACCAATAATGCATATAATTACAGATGCAGCTATACATTATATATACACTGATCAGCCATAACATTATGCAAGCGTAAGGGTCTTAGCGACTTTGACAAGGGCCAAATTGTGATGGTTAGATGAGTGGGTCCGAACCAACAGACGGTCTAGTAAAGTCCAAGCCTTGATGAGTCAGACCTGTTTTGGTGGCAAAAGTGGGACCTACACAATATTAGGCAGTCATAATGTTATTGATAATCGGTGTATGCTATATACATTATATAGTGTAATATTCTTCTTTTCTGCTTGAAAGCAAATTATGTGAGATTTGTGGAGATACTTTCATTATCATACAAATTAAACAGACCTGGTCCACATTTCTTGCAGCATTTGCCATCCTTCTCATAATGTGTTTCCTTTTCACAAGACCACACAAGGTAAAACAATGTGACCTGTTAGGGGTAAAAGGGAGGAACATTATTTAAAGAAAACAACATTATTTTCTTATGGGAGATCCCAGCATTCATAACCTTAATCTGTACATTTTCATAGACATTTGAAGGATGTTAACATACAAATCTAAAATCCAGTGTCATGAAATTACACTTTTAAAAAGTTTGGAATCGCTAACTTATTTTTTATTACCCCCCACATTTCATAATAATAATAAAGCATCTATTCTCTCCTGAAAAATCCAGCTAAGACCAGCATAAGCTGGTGAGCTGGTTTTAGCTGGTGTAGCAAGCTGGTCTACCTGTGTTTTGGTCACTTTTTAAGGACTTAGCTGGTCAGGCTGGAAGACCAGCTGACCCACCCGCTTGACCAGCTTTGCCAGGCTGGGGGTACCATCTTAAACCAGCTACTGCCACCTTAAACAAGCTAAAATCAGCTACCAGCTTATGCTGATCTTTGCTGGATTTTTCAGTAGGTTTGGATTTTATCAAACTTGAGATCTCAAATATGAGATCATTTTTAAAGAATATTGAAAGACTTTCCTTTTTTTGAGCTTGTATAGGCTGCTGTCATTTATTATTCAATTCAAAATCTTATGTTGGCACAATTATGTTTGTCTACTCTACTGAAAAATCCAGCTAAGACCAGCATAAGCTGGTGAGCTGGTTTTATCTGGTCTCCCGGCTTGGTTTTAGCTGGTATTGCTGGTGTAGCAAGCTGGTCTAGCTGTGTTTTGGTCACTTTTTAAGTTGGTCTAGCAGGACTTTGCTGGTCAGGCTGAAAGACAAGCTGACCCACCAGCTTGACCAGCTTTGCCAGGCTGGGGGTACCATCTTAAACCAGCTACTGCCACCTTAAACAAGCTAAAATCAGCTACCAGCTTATGCTGGTCTTTGCTGGATTTTTCAGTAGGTTTGGATTTTATCAAACTTGAGATCTGAAATCTATGAGATAATTTTTAAAGAATATTGAAAGACTTTTTTTTGAGCTCATATAAGCTTCTGTCATTCATTATTCATTTCAAAATCTTATGTTGGCACAATTATGTTTGTCTACCCTACTGAAAAATCCAACTAAGACCAGCATAAGCTGGTGAGCTGGTTTTATCTGGTCTCCCGGCTTGGTTTTAGCTGGTATTGCTGGTGTAGCAAGCTGGTCTAGCTGTGTTTTGGTCACTTTTTAAGTTGGTTTAGCAGGACTTAGCTGGTCAGGCTGGAAGACCAGCTGACCCACCAGCTTGACCAGCTTTGCCAGGCTGGGGGTACCATCTTAAACCATCTACTGCTACCTTAAACAAGCTAAAATCAGCTACCAGCCTATGCTGGTCTTTGCTGGATTTTTCAGTAGGTTTGGATTTTATCAAACTTGAGATCTCAAATATGAGATGATTTTTAAAGAATATTGAAAGACTTTCCTTTTTTTAGCTTGTATAGGCTGCTGTCATTTATTATTCATTTCAAAATCTTATGTTGGCACAATTATGTTTGTCTACTCTACTTAAAAATCCAGCTAAGACCAGCATAAGCTGGTGAGCTGGTTTTATCTGGTCTCCCGGCTTGGTTTTAGCTGGTATTGCTGGTGTAGCAAGCTGGTCTAGCTGTGTTTTGGTCACTTTTTAAGTTGGTCTAGCAGGACTTAGCTGGTCAGGCTGGAAGACCAGCTGACCCACCCGCTTGACCAGCTTTGCTAGGCTGGGGGTACCATCTTAAACCAGCTACTGCCACCTTAAACAAGCTAAAATCAGCCACCAGCTTATGCTGGTCTTTGCTGGATTTTTCAGTAGGTTTGGATTTTATCAAACTTGAGATCTCAAATATGAGATGATTTTTAAAGAATATTGAAAGACTTTCCTTTTTTTAGCTTGTATAGGCTGCTGTCATTTATTATTCATTTCAAAATCTTATGTTGGCACAATTATGTTTGTCTACTCTACTGAAAAATCCAGCTAAGACCAGCATAAGCTAGTGAGCTGGTTTTATCTGGTCTCCCGGCTTGGTTTTAGCTGGTATTGCTGGTGTAGCAAGCTGGTCTAGCTGTGTTTTGGTCACTTTTTAAGTTGGTCTAGCAGGACTTAGTTGGTCAGGCTGGAAGACCAGCTGACCCACCAGCTTGACCAGCTTTGCCACACTGGGGGTACCATCTTAAACCAGATACTGTGACCTTAAACAAGCTAAAATCAGCTACCAGCCTATGCTGGTCCTTGCTGGATTTTTCAGTAGGTTTGGATTTTATCAAACTTGAGATCTTAAATCTATGAGATGCTTTTAAAGAATATTGAAAGACTTTCCTTTTTTTTTTTTGAACTTGTATAGGCTGCTGTCATTCATTATTCATTTCAAAATCTTATGTTGGCACAATTATGTTTGTCTACTCTACTTAAAAATCCAGCTAAGACCAGCATAAGCTGATGAGCTGGTTGGTCTCATGGCTTGGTTTTAGCTGGTATTGCTGGTGTAGCAAGCTGGTCTAGCTGTGTTTTGGTCACTTTTTAAGTTGGTCTAGCAGGACTTAGCTGGTCAGGCTGGAAGACCAGCTGACCAACCAGCTTGACCAGCTTTGCCAGGCTGGGGGTACCATCTTAAACCAGCTACTGCCACCTTAAACCAGCTAAAATCAGCTACCAGCTTATGCTGATCTTTGCTGGATTTTTTAGTAGAGTTGGATTTTATCAAACTTGAGATCTCAAATCTATGAGATGATTTTTAAAGAATATTGAAAGACTTTCCTTTTTTTGAGCTTGTATAGGCTGCTGTCATTTATTATTCATTTCAAAATCTTATGTTGGCACAATTATGTTTGTCTACTCTACTGAAAAATCCAGCTAAGACCAGCATAAGCTGGTGAGCTGGTTTTATCTGGTCTCCCGGCTTGGTTTTAGCTAGTATTGCTGGGGTAGCAAGCTAGCTGTGTTTTGGTCATCTTTTAAGCTGGTCTTCTTGACCCACCAGCTTGACCAACTTTGCCAGGCTGGGGGGTCCAGCTTAAACCAGCTACCAGCTTATGCTGGTCTTTGCTGGATTTTCCAGTATAGGGACAAAAATAGCTGCTTTAAGGTAGCAGTAGCTGGCTTAAGTTGGTCTTCCCGGCCTGGCAAAGCTGGTGCGTCAGCTGGTCTTCCAGCATGACCAGCTAAGTCCAGCTAGAAAAGTCACCAAAACACAGCTAGACCAGGTTGCTACACCAGCTAGCTGGGAGACCAGCTAAAACCAGCTCACCAGCTTATGCTACAACTACAAACATTTAAGCAAACACCTTATAATTAAAACGTTTTAAGATCATGGGAATTGAAACAGGTTTAGACGGTCACAAAGTAACTGCCTCATATTTAAATGTATTTCATTTCTGAGCCTGGGTGGTGTCTGTCTGAAACCCCAAACAGATCACGGGGGGATCTCAAAACTGAAACGACATGCGCAGACGGAAAGTACCCGACACTCCCCACCACAGAACAGCAGTTTTTGTAGCATATAAACGCATTCTTTTAGCGAATATTCAACAACACACAATGCAACGATCAACAATTGACAATGCAAATAACTGATACCACTTATTTAGATCCGTATGTATGTATATATTCCTTCCCATTCTACTTATTCAAAACGAAAGTGAAAGTAATGCATCAACAACAATACTCCATAAATCTCTTTAATGGCCCCCGAACGTTCTAGATATTGCACAAGTAGCGACACAATGTTACAATAACAATACTGAAGAAACACTACAATGTAAGTTACAATGTAACGAACAGCATCGTGAACATTAATATTAGCAGTTTTAAAGCGAAACGCATTGAAATGACACGAGCGGTCACTTACCACAATACAAAGAGTGTAAAATATCCTCATGATGGTAACGGATCTTTGAAAATAACCTCACAGACACAACACACTGAAAACAAACGACAGTGCAGCTCTGAGTCTCTTGAAGACACGGCTCCTCTGATAAGACTAGTAGGGTAAAAGGGAATTCTCCCAGACACGCCCACACGTGACGTAACCATTTCTGCTTTATTCCAAGAAATGAGTAAAAATAATTTTTTATTTATGTATTTTGGCTCCTGGAAGATTATATCTTATAATTTTATAGTTTACGGTAAATGTTTTAAAGTTGTCATGTTAATTATTTAGCATATGTTATGGACATTTACAGAAGAATGGCTGGATTTTATTAATTGTCATCTTTACTACCATGTTTTTGTAGCTAAATCTTAATTGTGGCTTGGCTATAGTCAGCTATTGAGGATTATAATATGACCTGACTGTTTTTTATTTGATTATACTTTAAATGCTATTTGTGCTAATGTGTTGCATGTTGATAATCTGTCATTCGCACACCATGACAATTGGCATCTCAACTTACCAGAACTTCCCACTTCCCGTTACCATGGCAGTTGACTTTCACTTCCTTGTAACCTTTACACTATACTATTTAGACACGTCATTTGTGGCAAAAACATTTTTGTCTCTTATCTGGAATCGGCTTTCCTTGATTTATTCCCTTATATGCTTTTAATATGATTTATTTTTGAGTTGACAGTAATAAGAACAAATTAACATAGCTATCAAAGTCTTATGTGTGACAGAATAGTTTGCACAGGAGAATAGAAAATAATTAAAATAGCTAATAAATAAATAAATGCATAAATACATACAATTCCATCTACGTCTACACTAGCCACAGGTAAATCCCACTCCTGCTGCAGGGCTCTCCCTCATGAAGCGATAAAATTTCCAGGCTTATATCCTAGAAGCAGCAGGTACTTTCCCACATTTTAAGGAAGTTGTTTTACTGGGAAAGGACAGGAAAGAAATTCTCTCTGACCAGTGACCTAATCAAAATCCCAGCAATGTCTGTGCTGATCTGAATAAGGCTGAAAAAGACATTCTCTCACTTCCTCATATAACAATTATTTGAGGCGTGTAATACAGTAATTAAACATCCTCTTGAAAATACCCTTGAGTCCCACGAGAAACTGTTCAGAGAAAACAGGGGTCAGATTTTAATACATCTTTAGCCATTTTTTAGTGGAAGTCAGGTGTTTTAAAACACTACACTGTAACTTCATTGGCTTAGCTGGTAGAGCATTAGCAGCACAAAATGTCAAAGGTCTGATCTCAGGGAACACACATAAATGTGTAGGGTAAATGTAGGTTACTTTGGACCCCATTACACATTTCAAGCTAAAAGCTTGCTATATGGTTTAAAATGATAGAAATTTAAATATTTAGTTCAAAATAAGGGACAAAAGAATTTGTACACTTTCTGGCTGTTAAAATAAGCAGAACATACTCATAGTTAATGTGATGAATTACATTACATCTGTGGTTACTCTGCATACATAGTGGTTGGAAATTCAGTTATCCAATGCAAAGACATGCATAGATTTATGTGGATTATTATTATTATTATTTGAGGCCTATGTATGTCAAAGTCAGACTGTACACTCATATAAGCTGTCATCAATGCTGAATGTCTATGTAACTCAGTTAATAAAATCAAACGAAACAGGAAATCATTTCTTCTTTGTCACTTCGTCACATCTTTGCTATTTTTAAACAAGTGTGAACTGACAGCTACACATGAATATTGTTGCTTTGGTATTGAAAGGCCACGTAAAGACAACCAATATTATGTTTGTAGGTATTATAAAAAAATTTTTAAAAACCCCAAAGCTTAACATTTATTACATAAATAGACAGAGCAGACATTCCCATTTACAAAGATGCCTGGATTGTAAAAATCCATTGAGGATTAAGAAAGATATAATATTTTTAATATTAGAAATCCGAGGAAAAAGTTATATATGGATGTCAATGGAAGGTGTGAAAATGAAAATGCAGCTTATTCACATGTTTTTGCTTGTAACTTTCTCATTTCATCAGATACACTCACCTAAAGGATTATTAGGAACACCGTACTAATACTGTGTTTGACCCCCTTTCGCCTTCAGAACTGCCTTAATTCTACGTGGCGTTGATTCAACAAGATGCTGAAAGCATTCTTTAGAAATGTTGGCTCACATTGATAGGATAGCAGTTGATGGAGATTTGTGGGATGCACATCCATGAAGCTCCCGTTCCACCACATCCTAAAGATGCTCTATTGAGTTGAGATCTGGTGACTGTGGGGGCCATTTTAGTACAGTGAACTCATTGTCATGTTCAAGAAACCAATTTGAAATGATTCAAGCTTTGTGACATGGTGCATTATCCTGCTGGAAGTAGACATCAGAGGATGGGTACATGGTGGTCATAAAGGGATGGTCAGAAACAATGCTCAGGTAGGCCGTGGCATTTAAAGACACACCATGCAGTTATTTTACCTTAAAATAACAGCCTCAAAGTTATTTCGGTGGTAAACAAAGTAAGGTGAATCATCCTCCTGTTGACGCTCGGGGAGGACGCCGCTACCAAAACCAGCAATGCAAGCTTGAGAGAACCGCCCCTGACAAATCTCGCGAGAATCACGACTTGCTTTACGGAAACGATGTCACACACGTTAGGCTTGTTCAAATTCGTGTGGCGCTGCAAGAACCGACCGCCGGATGACGTCAAAGTACCGCGAGAATGATCCGAGACGGCACTTTGACGTCATCCGGCGGTCGGTTCTTGCAGCGCTGCATGAAGTCGATCAAGCCCATTACAACAACTACACGCGCAAATTTGAGACGTGAGGCTAAACGATTTAAAAGTTAAGAAAGCGCGTTCGGAAGCGAGTAACAGTTAGGAAAAGGAAAAGAGAATCTGACCGCGTTAGGAACCGGACAAGAGTCCCACTCGGTCAGGTTTTTACTCGTTGGCGTGAGCTAAAAGACAGCACCGGATGGGATGCTGATCTGGCGATCTTGTTGATGGACTAGTAAGTAAATCTCTCATTTGTAAACTTATTTGCGGCCTATGTTGTATGTTGTTGCGCTTGCTTGTAGTATGTCATGCGATTATCATGACAACAGTTGTCAATATCTCACATAATTATCAGGACATAAATAAGCCTAGAGGTTGTAAATAGTGTAAACATGCACAATTTGCAAACTATTATGATAAATAGCAATAATCATGTATAGTGACATTATAACGAACAATGTTATGAGATAATGCCACGTACACAATTAACTTTGTCATGGCATTTTGTAATGTTTAATTGTGATTTAGCTGCAATCATGTTAAAACATTATAAGCTAGCAAACGCGGTATTTTATTATTATATGCACTTTACACTTGGAATAAACAACTTCTTATCCTATTACCATCATCTGTAGTTTAGTAGACTATGCAGTAGCCTAATATTTGTATGAAATTGTGAAACATTACCTGGTCATTATCTTTGGAGTACTAGAGTGGGAAATTACGACAGTTGCAAATATTCTTCAGCGACTCTAGGGGTCGCTGTTTGACAAAAAACGCCGAATTGCATAGAGCAACTTTAAATGATGCCCTATTGGCACGAAGGGGACTAAAGTGTGCCAATAAAACAGATGGAGACAAGTGGAGATAAGTGGTACCCCGTGGGGTTTTCTGCTGTTGTAGCCCATCCGCCTCAAGGTTGGGTGTGTTGTGGCTTCACAAATGCTTTGCTACATACCTCGGTTGTAACGAGTGGTTCTTTCAGTCAAAGTTGCTGTTCTATCAGCTTGAATCAGTCGGCTCATTCTCATCTGACCTCCAGCATCAAAAAGGCATTTTTGCCCACAGGACTGCCACATACTGGATGTTTTTCCCTTTTTACACCATTCTTTGTAAACCCTAGAAATGGTTGTGCTTGAAAATCCCAGTAACTGAGCAAATTGTGAAATACTCAGACTGGCCCGTCTGGCACCAACAACCATGCCACGCTCAAAATTGCTTAACCTTTGAAGCATCACCCCACTCTATTGAGTTAAATCTACACTCTTGGAGCTTTCAAACAATATACAGTTTGTCATGATTAGATAAGAATTCATATGCAAACATTGAAGTAAATGTAGTCGTCCTGCTGCTGGGACAGTGACATTTAGCAGAAAATACATTTTTTGAGGCACACTTTCTTCATAAATGAATCAATTACTCTCCCTACATAATTTATTTTATAAAAACACTGTTGAAATGTCTATTCTGGAGGCTTAGACCTTTCCAACGATATATAGTTTGTAGTGATAGATTAAAATTTACATCTACAATATTAATGCAAACTTAGGTGTCCCGTATTCGGGACGGCGACGCTTAAAGGTGACATAGAATGATTGAACGGAGTATTTATCCTTGTTCTGTGATGTGACATGTAGACAAAATTCTTTTTGTTTGGGTCTGTAATGCCTTAGAAGTTTCCTAAAAACCTCTCTCAGACCTCGCTCTATTAGGGTGGGGGATTTTAAACAAGTGGTTTTGCACCTATTTGGCTCCCCCTACTGGCTTAACTTGCAATCTCATTACTGATTGGCTGACTTTGCTGCCACTCAAAAAATTTTGCCAATTATTTTAAAGTGGAGGGGCAGTTAGATGCCTGTGATGTCATAAGCATCAGTTTTTCAGATTGGGCTGTTTTCTGGCTGACATTTCTAAAAGAGGAATTTCTATAAGACTAAGATGTTTAGCATGTTTAGCACTTTTTGTATGTTTGTGAATGTGGGTAGACTACCATTATTCAACAAAGACAAGGTAAAAATGGTTTTTCATTCTCTGTCCCCTTTAACAGTTTAAATCACCTTTCTTTCCCATTCTGACATTCAGTTTGGAGTTCAGGAGATTGTCTTGACCAGGACCACACCCCTTAATGCATTGAAGCAACTGCCATGTGATTGGTTGATTAGATAATTGCATTAATGAGAAATTAAACAGGTGTTCCTAATAATCCTTTAGATGAATGTATTTGCATGAAATTTTAACAGACGGCAGAATTTTGATAGTTTTTTCTAATGAAATCATGAACATTTACTGTTTTATTTGGAATGGGCCATTTAGTTAGAATTAGTTTGTCATATTCATACTCGGACCCATGGTTTTTGGAACGATGCCTGCAGTTCTGATGTTCTGACAGGACGTTCTCTATTCATCAAACATGTTTATTATGATTATTTACCAATAGCAAACAACACATTTGTACTTTGATTTGTGAATACTTGGGCTAAAATTGCTAAATATAAATAATTCTGCTTTCTGCATTATTAACATATACCAACAAAAACTTACCACCATCGGAGGCTTGTTGCGCAAACCGAACAGACGAAAGGTGTTTCGACTTCATGCGTGCGCCAATCGATTGACTGATGTCACTTTACCGCGAGAGCGAAAGCTTTCGAATCGATCTCGCGGATCTTTGATGTCATATCTGTGATCACGCAACTGCGATTTCGAACGCAGCTAAAATAAATTAATTTTAGGATAATGTCACTTAATATGTTTTATGGTTATTAACTTTCTCTTTCAACCCAAGTTTAAATATTAAAATAAATATGAGAAGTTTTAAACCTAGATTTGCTGATTAGTCTCGCAATAAAGATATAAAGATTTAAAAACTCGATCATAACCCCAACATATTCAAGTACAATTTTTTTGGAAGACACTCTCGAGGTGGATTATTATGGGATTGACCCAAGCGTGCACACTAATGGCCATGTTCGAATTAATGCGGCTTTGCCAGAACTGACAGGTTGATGACGTCAAAGTACCGCGAGATCGATTCGAGAAATCATACGGAGGAATCTGCTTTCAAATCGCTCTCGCGAAACTTTGACGTCATCCGCCTGTCGGTTCTCGCAACGCCGCATGAAGTCAAACAAGTCTAGGCCTACAGCGGTCTGCCTTTTGTGAGCAGAATCGGTCGGATTTCTGCCGTGGCAGTCGAAATGTACGGTTTAACAACTGACTATTTTGGTCTGACAGGACTCCGTTGGTGTGTTCCTGATAAACGTGGTCCTTCTGATTGGGTAATAAGGTGAATGCTACTTTTAATATTTACACAGGGTTCTCAGTTCCCTTACGAAAATTAACCATGGTTTTACTACAGTTAAGGCCAAAAAACCATGGTTACTGTAGTAAAACCATGGTTACCACAAAATAACCATGGTTTTGACAACCATGGTTTTCAAAAACCATAGTTAAACCATGGTTAGTGTAGTAAAACCATGGTTTTGCCCATAGTAATCAATTTACCAAAAAAACATGGTTACTACACTTTTACCACAATAAAACCATGGTTAATTTTCGTAAGGTATGATTTATGCCTATATAGTTTGCCAAATAGTTAAATGTTAACTAATTACGCCTTGTTTTACTTTCCTCTTGCTTAATGTATTTCCTTTAATCACCGCATTTTTATACTTTACATGTTTTTTAATATAGTTTTTATTACATATATTGTTTATTATTTTTTTTACATGTTTCAATACAAAATACAGTATAATATTTCATCTGAAGCTTGATTCATACCGGTTTGGCTCCATCTAGCGGACAAAGCATCGCTTTACAACCATGAGCTAATAGAAATCAGTGTTATATCTGACATTAATTAGAAACAAACTAAAGAACCTTAGACGAAAACTAAAACATGAAAGTGATGCTGATTTCAGAAACATTCACATAACATTTACAATTGAGAACCAAATATTATAATGTGTCCAATATAGAGATCAGAAATCAGATAGTGAAGGTGTGTAACTTCATCAACTTACTACCTGTAAGCCACATTTAAGGAAGTTGTTTAGTTACAAGGTTAACATACCACACAAGTTCACTCTCTCTCTCTGTCTCGCCCTCTCTCTCAGATATTCACAAACACACCTCTTATTTCCAAGAGACGGCAAATCTCAATGTATTCGTATCATTTGGCCGCACTTTGTGAGTGATCTGATGTCTTGTGAGTGATGTTGTCTTATGTCTTCAGTTCTAACAGTATGGATCACAAGGCAGTGGTTGTTCCTCAGGTAAGACTCACTTCTTATATCTGCATCGTGCAAATGTTGATTTAAATTAAACTATTATCTTATTTAACTTAAGACAACACATAAGCAGGCTGATACAAAAGTGCATTTAAATTAAACCTTTTTAAAAACTTTTCAAATATCAAACCTGTTATCTTAAATAAATTGTGATGCATTTGATAAGTTAAACTGTTTGACACTTGATAACATGAAAAAGATGTTATACTGTGCAGGTGCTTTTAAAATGTTATGTAGGCAATGAGAAGTGCTGTGATACAAACATATACAACAGGTTGAAGCCAACCGAACGCTTCCTCATTTTAACAGACCTCAAACATTTTCATGGATACAGTGTATATACGTGTTCAGTATCTTTTGACTTTTCTTTCATAGCTCAGCAATGAGATGCAGATCAATCTTATGAGCATGGTGAAGTCAGGAAAGCTGAGTATTGATGAAGCGCTGATTCGTGCTAAGAGTGGCACGCTACAAAAATCACAGAGGAACTTCTATACGGAGGTGAATTTATGGGATATGAGAAAAGCACAACAACAAGTCAAGAAAAATACAATGCAATACATTTCTTGTTTTGTAAATACAGTTAAGCAACATTCCTTTGTTGATTCAAAGAAAGATCTTATCTATATTTAGAATCTCTGTGTCTGTTTTTAGCACAAGTTCCCTTTGTTCGCTTTATATTTTAACAATATCTTTTTGTTTAATTATTTTTAATTGGTTGTGCAGAGACTGAATAGCTAACATAGTTGTCATTGGAATTCAATCTCGGAGACAATGGAAGTGGAAAGTCGTCAGCTTTTGCTCACATCTTGTTAGGGAAATGTTTGTTGCTTAACCAGTTTTCATTAAACAAGCGGTAATAAAGACATGTCACCAAGGTGATTATAATCAACCCGAGGCAGGTTTTGTAAATGTTTTTGAATGCATTGAGGAAGTATAGCTAGTTATTACCTGAAGTCTGTGTTGTTTATCAGTGTTATTGATATGCTTGTTTTAGGAAAAACAATACAACTTCAGTGTCCGCAAGTTCAACCGCTACATCTGGCAGAAAAGAGTGCTACAGGTTTGTATACAGAAACCAGAGATATGTAAACCTTACTGTGAAAACCCAGCTATAGTCATTTTTTTACTGATTTGCTGTTTATTGCATAAAATACATAATCCTACATAATACATAAAATTGCATAATCCTACATAATTTAAAGGTGCAGTGTGTAAATTTTAGTGGCATCTAGTGGTGAGGTTGCGAACTGCAACCAACGGCTAAGCTCACTGCTCACCTATAGCTTTTGAAACACATAGAAAAGCTACGGTAGCCGCCACCGGACAAACATGTCATCGTTGGAGACATCTTAGTAAAAAAAGTTTGTCCATTAAGGGCTTCTGTAGAAACATGGCGGCACAAAATGGCGGCTTCCATGTAAGGGGACCCTCTGTGTATGTAGATAAAAACATCTCATTCTAAGGTAATAAACGCATAACGTTTCATTAAGGTCTTTATACACCCCTGATAATATAGTTTTATATATTATTTTGCATTTCTGTCAAGAGATCCTTCTAAAACGTACACGCTGCACCTTTAAAGGTGCATTGTGTAACTTTTAGAAGGATCTTTTGACAGAAATGCAACATAATATACATAACTATATTATAAGTAGTGATTAACTATATTGTTTTTATTACTCTAGTATGAGCTATTTTTTATCTACACACACCACCGTTCCCCTTACAGGGAAGTCGTCTTTTCGCGCCGCCATGTTTTTTCAGTAGCCCTAAACAGACAACTTGCTATATAGACCGTTTCAGCAGTAACAACATAAACAAGCGGCTGTCGCGGTCCGCACGTAACTTCCGGTAAACTCCGCTAAGAATGAATAACAACAAAGTTCTTTAAACTTAATTTATTTATGTAACAAGCAAAAAAAACAACACATAGATTACCTAGGAAACCAAAACATTTGTTATTTTCGACGAGGCATTTGTTCAAGAGATCAGTTTAGCAACTAGTCAGACCATTAAAAAACGAAACCGGAAGTAAGGTTCGGATCCAGACGTGTATCGCGTACTTTGTATAGAGCACCTAAGTCACTACGTTGTCTCAGACGACGAGATGTTTGTCCTGTGGGACTACCGTAGCTTCTCTATGCGTTTTGAAAGGGAGGGGTGAGCTATGGACTGAGCCGTTGGTTGCAATTCACAGTTTCACCTCTAGATGCCGCTAAAAACCTACACAGTGCACCTTTAAAGAACGTTCTGTAAAATTATTTGATGTTATTTAATATTAACTGAGTAAGGACATTGAAATCAATATGAAATCATTAGATAATGAGACTTCATGGACTGGGTCACATATATGAACATCCATAAATAGTAATACTCCTTAAAAAGAGTCTTGTAAATTGTGTATTAGGAATGAAAATGTCGTGATTCCTCCTTTTGCAGATTGATTTTGCCAAGAATCTAATATGCAGCATTGAGAAAGGAATTGTAAAACGCCAACTCCTCTTCTCGGATGTAAAAAACTGCCATGATTCTGCGGGCACCAAATTCTCCATTTCATTCAAAGGACGGACAGACTATGAGCTGGAGGCTGCGTCCTCAGAGGACAAACAGAAAGTGAGATTATGTGTAATAATAATCTGTGCCAGATTAGTAAATGCACATCTGTTCTGATGACCTGAATGAATACAAATATGTACACACAACTGTTTGCATGTATATGTGTTGTACGTAGAGACGAGTTTCTAATGGCATCTTCATCTTCAGATCATGCAGCTGGTGAATCAGGTAATCTTCAATAATATATACAGTCTTCCCGTGGACAGTTCAGCTGACGTAGAGACTCTAGATGAACCTTCGGAGAACCTCAAAGAAGGACAACTTTTACTTCAAAGAGGAGGACTGGCATCATTCAAATGGAAGAAATATGAATTGTTTGTGTCTTGCAAAACCAATTTTCGGGTTGTATAGCGGCTTGGATGGTAGCAATGTTGCCTCATAGCACAAAGGTTCCTGGCTTGAGTCCTGGCTGGATGCTCTGCTTTGTGTATAGATCGACTGATTTCAGGGTTCCCATAGGTCATGGAATTCCTGGAATATCATGAAATGTCTATTCCAGATATTGAAAGTCAGGAAATGTTATCCTTTTTTGTCCAAGTCATGGAATATCAGGGATTTTTGACACCTTAAATTTTAGTTTTTCATTTATTAACTCATTTTCTGCCAGCTATTACTTAAAAAGTTACCCGCAAGCATTTTTTTTGTGATTTTCACAAATGTTTCACAAAATCTCTTCTAAAAATATATGAACATACAAATATATCAAATGAAAGAACAGACCCAAACAAACAAACAAAATGAAAAAAAAAAGTTTCATTATATCTATATCTTTTCTTTGCTCTTAATTTTTTTTGCAAAAAGCTGAAATAATTGTATTTTTTTGAAGGAATTTTGTTAGCGATCAGATTCAGAACGATTATCAAAACATACACAGAGTTAAAAATTTATGAACATTTTGGCTTCAGTTTTTTCCATAAATTGGGTAAATGCCATCTAGTGGTTAATTGCGGTATTGCAGATTAACAAAAATTCATCAGGGACACTTTTTTATGCAAATTTTTCTCTTAATTGGGGAAGAGTTAAAATGTAATCTTCTTGTTAAGTTGTGATGTACGGATTGTTTTTCTGGTCCAGGGCCCCACTGATTTATTCGTCCTGACAGCCGTTTATTGGCATTGTTTACTCATTTCAGACATTTAAGCCACATTTTTATATATTTATTTTTATAAATTTTTATTTTTACATTATCCAGGCTCACGGCATTCCGGATATAAGTCAATAAAAAAATTCAGCTTCATGAAGAAGGTCTTTTCCAGACATTTAAAGGTGCAGTGTGTAATTTCTAGAAGGATCTCTTGACAGAAATGCAAAATAATATACAAAACTATATTATTAGGGGTGTATAAAGACCTTACATAATGAACAGTTATGTGTTTATTAACTTAGAACATGATCTTTTTATCTACATACACCGAGGGTCCCCTTACATGGAAGTCGCCATTTTGTGCCGCCATTTTTCTACAGAAGGCTTTAACGGAATTTTTTTTTACCAAGTTGTCTCAGACGATGTCATGTTTGTCCATTGGCGGCTACCGTAGCTTTTCTATGTGATTCAAAAGCGAGGGGTGAGCAGTGGACTAAGCCGTTGGTTGCATTTCGCTAAAATTTACACACTGCACCTTTAAAGTCTGAAACTTTTGTTTGTTGCTTTAAATTTTAGTTTTTATTCATCAAAAATTGTTATCTTGTGACATAAGGAATCAGTCTGCACTGACTACAATTTAAACAGCTGTTTATCAGCACTGTTAAGTCATTTCAAGCGTTTAGGCAAAATTTTTATAAACTCACGATCTACACTAAATTATCCAGACATAGGTCATGGAAATTCAGCTTTGGAGCTAGTGAAAGTCAGGGAAAAGTTGAAAAATGTGAACTTTGGCGGATTTCCGCACCACGTTAACCAATCAGATTCTTGCTGTAGTCGCAGAAGCCTCTCCCATGACACGAATTTCTGCGTGAAATCGCAGCGAATAAAGCGAGTAAACTCAAATGTTCCAGCGTCCAACTACGCGCAAATAGTGCATTTTTGCCGCCTCTACCGCGGCTGGTGTGAATGCACCATTACCGTGGGTTCAAACCAGCCGCGTTTGAGGCGTCAAATTCGCGTCTTCCGTATCTAGTTTGCCGCTTGAACATTTTAAGTTTACTCGCTTCATTCACGCGTGAAAGCCGCTTGTGAAATTCTAGTCATCGACACACGCGGAAATTTGTGTCATGGAAGGGGCTTCTGCGACTCCGCTCGCTTGCTGTAATCACGTCACTACTAGAGCAAGCTCCTGATTGGTTAACACGGTGGGTTTTTCCGCCAAAGTACAAATTTTTCAACTCGCGCTATTCCCGCGGCAACGCTTCATTTGCGCCATTTGCGTCTACGGCGCTAAACGCCTAATTCGCTCCGCGAGACCTCCAGACGCACGTTAACGCGTCTTTACATGGACTTAATGTTGAAATCACTCTCGCTTGACACCTCTACCGTGGCTGGTCTGAACATGGCATTAGAGTGGGAACCCTGTGTTATTTTCGAACAAAAGTAACTTTGTATTTTAATAGACAATTAAATCAGCACATAAACCTCTTATGTTTACTCCAGTAATCACCCATAACCTCCTAACAACCATATAGCAATATGCTTAAAACCACTCAAGTACCATAAAACTGTAATAATCATCTATCGATTTTATTTAATTGCAAATTACTTGATGTTTGAGCAATGACTTCAATGTTACTAACACATATATCATGTTTTGTGTCGTAGATATGAGGCTCATCTTCAAACTGGCTTGCTGAACTTGTTGCCAGTTGCTGTTGACACAGACACGTTGGTTTACTCCAGCGAATTTGTCTATAATATTTCGGAAATTTACAACAGTGTGGATAATGAAACATGTACTGGAGGAGACAGGACCGCTGTTGTCATTCATCTCTCAGACGGTAACGTCAGGGTGGAGACGTCCGGCGCCCCTGATACCTTTACACTAATCAACGACAGAAATAACTTCCTGTGAGTCTAGTGGTCTTGTGTTTTAAAATAAGGTGCACTGATGAACAGTAAGCATGAATTTGAGCCAGTTTCGATTGAACGTCAAGACATAAAATGGCATTTGTGATGCATACATCATCAGAAAAGACTTTATTTTCATATTCTTGTTTGACCAACATTTATCTCGCTTATTCATCTCACAGTCATATCTCTTATATTTTTTTGTCTTTTTTAAACATTAACAGGTTCAAAATACCAAAAAGTGACCACATGACCTCAGAGGCCATCACAAATGAGCGAGACGCCTGGGTGAAAGCCCTTAAAACATTATGTATCGACTGGAAACGAAAATCACAGCATCAACACTTCTACGAAGTCACTGAACCAGAGATAAATCACAATGGCATTATAGAAACCAACAGCGAATCAGAATACGGAATGCAATGTTACTACATGCCCACCACGCCTCCACCAGTACCACCTTCACCGAGACCACGCTTACCCAGAACTCCTTCAGCCGTACCCGAGGCCGAAGAACTCAACTCCATACAAGAATCAAAACCAAGACTAAAGTCCAACCCAGAACCACAGGTTCAATATGAGGAGATACCTTTAGCAGCGCCTATGATCGTACCAGCTTCTCCTGTGCCATTCTCTCTGACCTCGATGATGCTCGTGCCAGGTCCTGTTGCAAACCATGCCGTGCCACCTGCTCCTTTACCCCCTCCACCATTACCCAATAAAACAGCCAAGCAGCTCACAAGCCGAATGAAAGCTTTTCACTGGGACCTGGTTTCTCAGGATAAGGTATTTGCTTTTGTGTATTGGATTTTAAGGAAATAATTTACTCATCCTCATGTCATCCCAGATGTATATACAGTATACAACACATTAATAACTTTAAATCTCACTGGTTCTCAGATGTCCTCGTGACAGATTGCACTGTATGTTTACATGGATATACAACGTATCGATCACTAAATTTTATTGAAATGACCTGTCATGCTAAATCATCCTTTTTCAAATGGTGCATTTGCTATTTTCCAGTTGGCATGATAAGAGAAGATCACTTACAGTTGAGAAAATGTAGATATTGTCTGCTTTCTCCCTTTGCAGATCGAGAAGTCGATATGGGCCCGCAGGAACCCCAAAAAGATTGATCTCGACACATCACGCTTGTATGAGCTGTTCGGAGTAAAGGACTCAGGAGCCGCTGGCAGATCTGAGTCCAGCACTAACATGGAAATCATGCTGAACGCAAAGATCGCTCACAATTTCAGTGAGTACTTCACAAGTGGAAATTATTTATGGGTCATAAATCACAGAAAAAATGTCACATTCAGGCCAAATTGGATACAGGTGTCGGAAAAAATAGGGAAAAGGACCAACCTAAATGTCTGCATAGTAACATGCCAAAAATGTATTAGCATCCGTATTAACTCTTTCCCCACCATTAATTGATGAGTTATCTCGTCAATTAAGAGAAAAAATGTGCATTAAAAAACATGTTCCTGATGAGCTTTTATGTAAATCTGTAATACTGTGACCCACTTTATAAAAAAACTGAAACAATTTGTTTTTTTTACTAATTTTAAACTCTACACTGTAAAAAATACTTTGCTGCCTTAAATTTTTTTTTATAACAACTCAGATTTTCAATTCATGTCAACAGAGATAAATTATAAAGTGTAGTTGAGAAAAGTCAACTTAATTTTATAAGTTATAACAACTCACCTGTAGTCAAGATAAAAAATAGTAAGTTGAAATGACTTGTAAATCTTGAGTTGATTCAACAAAAAATTATAAGGCAGCAAAGTATTTTTTACAGTGTGTTTATATTTTGATAATCATTCTGAATCTGATCTCTAACAAAATTCCTTCACAAAAATGCAATTATTTCATCTTTTAGCTATTTTTTTTACCCAATTTATTAAAAAAAAAATGAAACAAAAAAATGTATTAATTTTAAACTCTGTGTATATTTTGGTAATCATTCTGAATTTGATCTCTAACAAAATTTCTTCACAAAAATGCAATTATTTCAGCTTTTTGTTAAAAAATATTTTTACCCAATTTATAAAAAAACTGAAACAATTTTTTTTTACAAATTTTAAACTCTGTGTATATTTTGATAATCATTCTAAATCTGATCTCTAACAAAATTCCTTCACAAAAATGCAATTATTTCAGCTTTTTGCTAAATTCTTTTTTACCCAATTTATAAAAAAAATGAAACAAAAAATATTTATTAATTTTAAACTCTGTGTATATATTGATAATCATTCTGAATCTGATCTCTAACAAACAAAATTCCTTCACAAAAATGCAATTATTTCAGCTTTTTGCTAAATTTTTTTTTACCCAATTTATAAAAAAATGAAACAAAAAATATTTACTAATTTAAACTCTGTGTATATATTGATAATCATTCTGAATCTGATCTCTAACTAAATTCCTCCACAAAAATGCAATTATTTCAGCTTTTTGCTAATTTTTTTTAACCCAATTTATAAAAAAACTGACATTTTTTTACTAATTTTAAACTCTGTGTATATTTTGATAATCATTCTGAATCTGATCTCTAACAAAATTTCTTCACAAAAATGCCATTATTTCAGCTTTTTGTTAAAAAATTTATATTTGAAGAAAAATATCCATATTAAAGATTAAGCAGAGAAAAAAATATAGATAGGATGAAACTTTTTTCCCGCTTTGTTTGTTTATTTACAGTTTGTTTGAAAGCAGAGGGTCTGTTCTTTACCGAGCCATTAGGTGACATTAGAGTAAAAAATCAAAAGTTTAGTTTTATGTGCTCAAGTGAAACTTTAGGGCGCACACGTGACAGTTTTGCACGACCACGTGAAACTAAACTCGATAGTTTCACGTGTGCATGCGAAAGATTCACTTTATTTAATTTTTCCTCCATGTCCCCTTAGGGGCTCCGTATTTCTTTCATTTGATATATTTGTATGTTTATATATTTTTAGAAGAAAATTTTCCTGGAAGGCATTTTGTGAAACTTCTGTAAAAATCACAAAAAATGCTGGCGAGCAACTTTTTAAAAAATGACTGGCGGGGAATGAGTTAATCTCGGTGACAGTCTGGCGCCAACCAGACCTTATTGACTGGAAATCAAATGTATATTTATAAACGTAAATAGTCCTATTATTTTAATATTTATCTCAAGACGTCCATAAATTGAGTGGGGTTTGGCATTTGTGCAGTCTTTTTTAATATTTCATGACATCTGATACTCTGGTGGTCATTATGGTATTGAGTTGCATGGCTGTTGACGATCCGTGTGTTTTACAGAAGTTAGCTTGAGCTAAACTATGGCATAATATTGAAGCAAAATGTGATGCCTTGCTAACGATGCAAAATATGATATGCAATACAACACTTGTATAACAACTCACGCTTTACATTCTTCTTGTAATTCATGAAGCTTAGTGGAAGAGCATTGCGTAAGCTGTACAAAAGGCCATGGGCTCGATCCCAGGAAACACAAATACTAAAATAATAATATTTTTTTTGTGTTGCTTTGGATAAACGCATCTGTCAGATGCGTAAACGTAATATGAAAAATGCATCACTCACTAGACTCCCTAATATCTGCATCAAACTAAAACTTTGACTATACATAACTTTTTAAAGTATTAAAGTCATTCAGTTATTGCAAACCGATGCGTGTTACGTTATGCACATTTGCAATATTTTCAATAATTTCCATATATCTTGCACCCCTACAAATAGATGTCTTATTTTGTTACTTTGAGAAATGGCAGATGTTTATAAATGTTGTGTTTGTTATGGAACCGGTAGATTTGGTCACGGTGGGCAGGTTATTGATCACTGAGAAAGGATTAAAGCATCAACAGAGGATTGGTGGCTTGACTTTGAATAACAATAGAGTTGGCAAACACTTTTGCTCATTTAGCCGAGAAAGCTTTATTTATTAGACAGCTACCTTATGTTTGCATTTATTAATGATGCCTCCTGAGGTCAGTCTCACTATTACTGTTAATCATATTCAGTGTTTAAACTTTAATATTAAACGAACTGCAAATCGTCTCATATGTATTGTGTGGCACGTTGAGGAGAAATGTGCTATTACTTTTCTATACTATTACATCTCTTGAATTATATTATATGATATCCAAATACATAAACCTGATATATGACTTTAACAGAGACCACAGCTTTGAAAGCTACAGCTAGGTGGCAGTGTTGCTTCATTCTGTACTTGCCCAGACAGACAACCTAAAATCAGACAAAAATGAAGAATTGGTCATACATGGTTTTAAGTTTTTATTTGCCTCTTGCTCACTGATCCTTGAATAGGTGCATTGTAATTTCATCTCGTCTGAAATCTTTAGAAATGTAATAACGGTTTCTCTTTGTGTCCTCTGTATTAAAATACATTTAAAGATAAAAAAGTTTAATTTGCAATTTGAAGTGGGTCCTTGTGATCTCAGTTATTAATATTTTGAAGCATCCTTGGCAATTATGGAGGTCACGTTTTCATTTTATCTTTATGCTTGATTCTAATAAACCAGCAACATTTTATGTCCAATTGAATGAGCCAGAAGCACTTAAACTTATTTAAGAGTTACCTGCAGAAATAACAAAGATCAGATGATCCATACTAGAACAAGACAGTTACATAAATATGTAACCCAGTCATTTTTTGTGATTTACTATAAAATCATCCTATGTAATGTAAAGAAAATATTACCTTGATATGAGTAAGGCAATGCCAAATCAACGTTAAAGACAGGATTACATTTTACGCTCTCACAGAGATGTTGCCTTGGATGCAGATCATAATAAAAGAGTGACTAGGTTTCAAAAGATTAATTTACAGCGAATCCTTGTAAATCTTAACAACAACAGCGCACCTGCGACAGCCAGATGACTTCTCGATTCCCATGCAGGTGGATCAATTAGCAAAGCGGTATAAAAAAAAATGCATGCCACCCTTACAATCATGCGTCAGCCATCTTTTTTCCTCTCCAAGTGTCTTTTCCTGGTCTCTGACATGCTGTAGTTGTAGGCAATCAGAGCCCAGAGCAACCCCCAGGCAATCTTATCTCTCAGCCAGTCTAACTCGAGGAGGGCAAAGGGGCACGGAGCACAGAAAAATCGTAATGCATCTTCGGATGAATATTGCATGTTGATCAGTAATAGCGCAGTAAAAAGATGTGCAAAGTGATTGAGCTCGTAGGGCTTCTGGGATGATGGCATCAAGAAGAGGCGACTCAATCGAGATGGCATTCGGAAGGAAATGCCCACTTCAGACAAGCTGATTAACTTCACCAAGTTGGTCCTCTGCTTCTACAGACCACAATTTGGTGTTCATGTCTTTGCCCGCATTAGCCAAATTTATTGACGTGTGCAATATATCAGCAAAGTTAGGAATTTGATCCTGCACATCCAAGTGAGTTTATTACTACTGTAGCTTTAATTCACAGATACAGAGACTAGCGTTTCTTTATGCACAGATGGCCATGAGGTGAAAATACAGATGGAGGAATTACAAGAATTTGAATTTCACTCATCTAAGAATATTATTAACATTCAGCTTTGCACTCGCCGATAGCTTGACTTTATCAACATCTCACGGTTAATTAATTTGTGCTAAAATAATTCTGTTAAAATTCTTTGTACTCTTACCGTCTACTTTTATTCATAGCAAATATTTAATGTGAATAGCATTGCATAGAACATTTTTTGGGGGGAAGAATTTGCATTCATATCGAGGTCCCTAGCTGAGTCACACACTTGCATTTTGGTGTATTTTTGTAAAACCATTGCATATACCGTTCATAAAAAAAATTCGTTTAAAATCCATGATTGGAGCCGCAATTATGGCTTGAAGTGTTTTTCCCAATAGTCTGACTGTTCGTCTGATGGTAAAGCACTAAACCCCTGCAGCTCTGAGCAGCTCTGCGCAGTCACAGCCAGGAAATAAGACGAACGGTATATAATTTACACAAACACAAGTACCGCATAAAACCTACAGAGAGGGAATTATATCTTATAGCTTTTGAACAGGATTTAAACTTCTTGAGCTAAAGAACCTCCCCTTCAACGTGACTTAATAAAATAGCTTGATTTTTCACCATTAGATGATTAAAATAACTCTTATTATGGCTTATTATGGTTGCAAAGGGGCGGAAAGTTTCCGGTAAATTTCTGGTAAATTTTCGGAAACTTTTCAAGGGAACTTAATCTGGGGAATTTTGGAAATAATTTCCAAATTGGAAACTTAACAGAAATTTATGGGAAATATTTTAAAATTAAGCGGAAATGTATATAAACTATATTATAGACAAATATAAATAAACATTTTGTTTGGTCATAACATAAGCAGGCATGCATGTAAGGTAATACACATTTTAAAGAATCCTCATACTTAGGCTTATCAAGGCTGGATTTATGTATGGATATATGGATTTAAATGTATGTAATTTACGTGAATACAGGCAAAGATGGACATTTTGACATTATTTTGTGTGCAGGATTCAAGAAATTATCTGTGCATGTAATGGAAGAATGCAATCAATGCCTTAATGGCCCTTCAGTAAGCTGTGTGCATGTGACTGAGGAATGTGCAGGGTTGAAATTCAACTGAAATTGCATAAAATCTTGTTGTTTTAAACAAAACTATGCTGCAAGATTTTTTTTACTTACATTTAAAATATAATTTCCATGTTTAAAGGCGGAGTCCACGATGTTTGAAAGCCAATGTTGATATTTGAAGTCACCTAAACAAACACGCCCCTAACCCAATAGAATCTGGACCTTCTGTTGATAGACTCGCCCCACACATACGCAACCCGGCAAGGATGTCGGTTAGTAGACACGCTCCTTACTGCTGATTGGCTATAAGTGTGTTTTGGTAGTCGGCTCGTCTCCTTTTCCAAAGCGTTTTTCAAACATCGTGGACTCTGCCTTTAAGTGCTATAATTGGATCCCCAGTGCTTCTATCAACCTAGAAAATGTGAAAAAGATCAACCCAGTTACTCAGTTTTGGTAAACCATTGCCTGTAAGCATGTGAAAAAACAGGTAATTGAAATTTGGCTCCCTTTGTGATGTTAGAAGAGGATTATACCACCCCTTAATCTGCATTATCCAACCACAGCACTGCCATTTAGTGCAGCTACTCAGTCTCACAAAGTTTCGTGATATAGTCACGTATTTTTTTTATTCTTTTTTCGTGCTATTATCACGAAATTTCTTGTTTTTTCGTGATCGTATAACGAATTCCTGTTTTCGTGTGATTATCACGTATTGGTTACTCAACTGTTTTGTCCTATTTTTAAACCATTGTCGCTATGGTTTAGGGTTAGATTTGGTGCTTGCATTAGAATGTCACTTTATATATTGATTTTTACTATTTTTTCTGATTTATTTTTTTATATGTCGCCTGGCGTTAGGGTTAGAGTTGGGTTTGGGTAGGGATGTAATTTTATGTAAATCTAACCCTAAACCGAAGCGACAATGGTAAAAAAAATAGGACAAAACAGTCGAGTAACCAATACGTGATAATCACACGAAAACAGTAATTCGTTATACGATCACGAAAAAACACGAAATTTTGTGATAATAGCACGAAAAAAGAATAAAAAAATACGTGACTATATATAACGAAATTTCGTGAGACTGGGCTGAGTGCAGAGATCAACTCATTTGCATTTTAATGGGCACACCCAAAACGGCTCATTTTTGCTCACACCTACAAAGTGGCAATTTTAACATGCTATAATAAATTATCAATATGGGATTTTGAGCTAAAACTTCACATACATACTCTGGGGACACCAAAGATTTATTTGACATCTTAAAAAAGTCTTGTGAAATGTCCCCTTTAAGTTTACTGTTATAGGCAACTCAAGTTTTCAGCCTTGAAATTCCCAGAATTTTGCCACCCTATTCAGCGGTCAAGAGTTTGTTGCGCTATGCATCCTAACTTGACATGTTATTGAGAGTGAGAGTTTTCATCATGTATGAAAATAGATCAAACGCCTCATCTAAGGGCACACTCACACTATCCAAACCACGCCCGGGCGCATTTGACCCCCAAAGCCTGGTTTGTATGACTAGTGTAATCACTCTGTACTGCGCCTGGGTCCGGTTTGGTTAATCGCACCCTGGATGGCTTGCAGAGGTGGGCTCGAGCGCGGTTTACTTGGGCGCGGGCGCTCAATGTGATCGTAAATCGCGGCAGAGAGCGTTTTAAAAAGCAACCACCCACCTTCATCTGCCTTCGTAAAAACCTTCTGATGCATGCAGAATGTCTGAGCTGCACGCGCAACAGACCAACTAAGCAATATGATAGGCATGTGAGAGGGCTGTGTGTCATCGTGCACCAAATGACTCCGAATATAAAACACAGACTTAATATTACGATGGGCTCCAGTGTTAAGAGAGCGCTTTACTTTCTGCTTTGTTCAAAACAATCGCATCCTAATGACGAAAGCGCGCCCGGGTCTAATCGATAAAAGTACAGTGTGGGTGTGTACTTGTGGGGGAGAAGGGAGTGGGGGACAATCGCGCTCAGTGTTGTACCTGAATGAGTACATTGAACGAATGTTCATATACTGCCTGATGAACGTTAATGTGAGCTCGTTCATTCTGGTGTTTGTGAACAGCACGCTCTCTCAGTTTAACATCATTTAATAGGGTGCCAGATTTGTATAGAGTCTTCCAGGCGAAAACCCGGCTAAAACACACTGTAAACAGGCCTTAATGTGTAACAGAAAAAAAACACCCAATCTGGCAACACCAGCCACCAGTGTTTCACGGCTGCATGCGTCATCAAAACAAAAAGCAGCATAGAGGTGACTGACTCTGGATGCTGTTGAAATCCCTGCCGCGCCACTCACATAGTTTAACATTAAATAACATCATATTTGTCCCAAATCGTTAATGATTAAAGGGGACAGAGAATGAAAAACCATTTTTACCTTGTCATTGTTGAATAATGGTTGTCTACCCGCATTCACGAACACACAAAAAGTGCTAGACATGCTGAACATCTCATACTCATAGAAATTCCTCTTTTAGAAATGTCAGCCAGAAAACGGCCCAATCTGAAAAACTGATGCTTATGACATCACAGGCATCTCACTGCCCCTCCATTTTAAAATAATTGGCTACATTTTTTGAGTGGCAGCAAAGTCAGCCAATCAGTAATGAGATTGCAAGTTAAGCCAGTAGGGGGAGCCAAATAGGTGCAAAACCACTTGTTTAAAATCCCCCACCCTAATAGAGCTATCTGAGAGAGGTTTTTAGGAAGCTTCTAAGGCATTACAGACCCAAACAAAAATTTTTTGTCTACATGTCACATCACAGAACAAGGAAAAATACCCCGTTCAATCATTCTATGTCACCTTTAACATAGGCTGCTAGTGCATATTCTGGATCTTGAAATAGACTCTGACTAAAGGCGGGCGTACACGGTGCGATTATTGCTGTGGTAGGAGCTCGCATGCGACTTTTTTTCTCTGGAGCAAATCGTTTATGCTCGTATGGTCGCGGCTCGCACTGTGTGAGAGGAATTAGGAGCCGAGCCGGTTACGAGCGCCTCACAACCTCCAGATAATTTTTAAACATGTCAAAAAAGTTTGGGAGTTGTCGGTATAAATTCGTAATGTTGGTGCAGGTGTACGAGACGATCTGGCAATGCATTTCAAGTTGACCAATCAATCAGAAGGTGACAAAACACAGAAGAAGAAAGACAAATGTGGCACTGCAACCTCGAATCTGGACGACAACTCTATAGCTGGCTATATGTTTCGCGCACACACACACACTCCGGTGACCGGACATCATGACAAATATGACAGGTCCTTTCAGTGACGACCTCTTGATCAGCTTCTTTGCCTGAAAAACCTGTCATACGTGTTTTTGTGATGTCCGGTCACAGCTTTGGATGTGTGCGGAAACAGGAGAGAGTGTATAAAACGAGGGCTACTTTTTGATATTAAAACTTTTTTGTTTTACTTTGTAATACTGTTGATTTTTCTTTACTTGTTAATATGTTTATCATTATTTACAATCTAAACATAAAATAAGCCAACTAAAACATGTAATAAATAAATATAAAAAATATTAGACTCCGTGCAGAGACCATGGTTTAAACAGTATAGGATGGACAAAGAATGTCGCAATTTTGTGTAATCCAAGCTGTGCCAAAGTCGCTGTAGTACAGTTTATAAATGAATGGATATTAAAAGGGCTGGCGTGACAGAGAATAAAAAGCAACGGAATGTCCATGTTTAATAGGCTATAAGATATGCATTTATTGTTTTACACTTTTTACTCATATAATAAATGCAAAATAAATTGTCAATGAACAAGAGACTATATTAAACATGATGATCATACGCGGAGACGACGTTTTCCAGATTATTATGGAGCTTCTGCTTTAGCTTAAACGTTTTTGTTCGGTGTTTTTTACCCATATATATATTTTTTACATATTTTCGACCAAAGGAACACATGATATAGCCCAATGTACGTTGTTATGGTAGCCTAAGCTTGTTCTGAAATGATGAGAATATTTAAATGACTAAAAATGTAGGCTATCTCTGAAACTTTATTTAAATAATGATTAATTTGTTTTCATACTATATTTGTATTGCTATGTATTAATTTACATAGGCCTACTGAGAAAATGCCATATATTAATATGCAATGCCTTCTGTATGGCATTTATTTTGTACATTTACATGAGCACAAATGCTGCGTGCACTTTTACTTCAATACCCCGCATTGACCGAGGGTCCGCGTACATTTGCACTAGACAATGCAAACAAGCCTAGACAATGTGCTTAATATTACATTAAATGATTTTCGTTTTACAAATTAATATTTGGCTGTAGATGTATTGTCTAAATAATTTAATCATAAAGGGAAAGACGTGTTACGTTATCTTACCTTGCGTTTTACCTCAATTGCTCCTCATTCTGCATTTACAAATAAATAAATATGCCCACTGAATTTGTTTTTAAACGTCATATTTATAAAAAAACAACAATATATGTAACATTAATAATACCAATATAGATATTTACTTGGCACTACAATCAAGATATATTAAGAAGATAAAACCGCATATGCGCTAGCAAGAAAAACCACTGCCAGAGAAATTCCTTCACCGCCACAGCACTAGACCTATATTGCAATTTCGGAATGCATAAACAGAAATACAAAAAAACAGAAACAGTTTTCTGCACAAAAGCCAATATCTTTGCCGTATTCTTCTTGTTTTATTTTTTGTACATTCTGCCACTCACAGGTGCGAAATTGCTTACGTCAGAATTCCTCAAGTCCTACAGTAAAATCTTGTCGTGTGTGACTGCGTACGAATTATTTTCGCATAAACTCACTCGTGTCGTGTGCGAGAGCTCACGACGTTCCGACCGTCAGAATTCGCACCGTGTACGCCCAGCTTAAGCTCACGCTATTTAACGTGCACCTGCGGTTTGCGATAGCTGCGAGTTGTCCTACACACGACGCCGCGCAGTGCTTCTCGCCCGGTGTGCAACCCCCTTGAAGCACCCGGCTAGCCTTTCAAGGTATGTGCAACTGAAAACAAGTACAAAAATTAAAAGACAGTCAATGCTAATGTAAACCCTGGTTGGATAAGGATTTAAAGTTGGATATGAAGATGAAATCTGATAAAACAAAATAATTGATGTCTGTTGTTTTATATGGGCTATATACTAAACTATAAATTAGTTCATTAACTGTGAATTATGAACTAAACTAGTTCATTAAAAAATTTGTGAACTGAACTTTGAACAAGTTCATGTAGAAAGTGAACTTTCCCAACACTGATCGCGCTGGGGCATGCTTTGATTTGGTTTGGTTTGGATAGTGTGAGTGCGCCCTAAAGAAGCTGATTTTCCAGCTTGGGTCAATGTTGAAATAAAATAGTAATACCCATGAGGCATCCTCCTTTCCATAAAGAATCCAAAGAGGATTTGTTCCATGAGTTGATAAAAGCACTCGCCATTCTAATTGCACCCTCGAACCCCGATGCCACTCAATCAAAGCACGAATACTTTGCCGTAATGAACACGTTATCCCATTCGCTACATTCACAACATGTCCGTTTGCAACTTCAGCACTGTGAGGTTTATCGGGAAAAATTCTCATCAATTTAGGTTTTTCAGGATGTAAATCAGCATGCATTCAGTCTCTCCGCGTTCGTGCGGAGAGAGATAATTAAACGCACGGCCTTTCAAAATGTGTTTGGAGTTTTTCCATCACAGGTGTGGAGGGTGTCTGTCAAGAGAGGTTTGTTTCAAGTGCTTTTCAATAAGACTGAAAGCGCGTGCGCACGTTTGTGTGTGACTGACTTTTTTGTATGTTGTCCCCGCAGATATTTTTCTCAAAAGTTTCCCCGTGCCTCCAAAAGAGCTCAAGGACAGATTGTTGATTATAAGCGAAGAGGATGGCGGCCTCTCCGACGAGCACATCGCCTCTCTCAGGAGGTAAGAGTCACGTGGATACCCAACATGCCTGCCAAACTTGACACCTGCTATAGTTCATCTTTTCATAAGTGGAGAATTATCTCAAGTGGAGGTGTATGTTTTTAAGTTTTTGTGTCTGGTATGCCCATGAATGATTAAAAACATCCTACCAAGGAACTACTACGAATTATATCATTTTTGTTGTAGCCCTGCTGAAAAAAAGCAGCATCAAACCAGCATCCCTGCTGAAAAAAACAGCATACCAGCAAGACCAGCATATGTTGTGTTTTGGTGCTGGTTTGCTAGTGAACACCAGCATCAGCACCAGCATTAGCACCAGCTAAACCAGCACCAAACCAGCATTAGCACCAGCATCCCACGCTGGTCATACCAGCAAGACCAGCATATGTTGTGTTTTGGTGCTGGTATGCTGGTGACCACCAGCTAAACCAGCATAGACCAGCATTATTCCCATGCTGGTTTGATGCTGGTTTTTCAGCAGGGATGGACCAGCATGGGAATTATGCTGATCTATGCTGGTTTAGCTGGTGGTCACCAGCATACCAGCACCAAAACACAACATATGCTTGTCTTGCTGGTTTCATCAGCATGGGATGCTGGTGCTAGTGCTGGTTTAGCTGGTGCTGATGCTGGTTTGGTGCTGGTGTTCATTAGCATACCAGCACCAAAACACAACATATGCTGGTCTTGCTGGTTATATCAGCATGGGATGATGGTGCTAGTGCTGGTTTGGTGCTGGTTTAGCTGGTGCTGGTGCTGATGCTGGTTTGGTGCTGGTGTTCATTAGCATTCAGCACCAAAACACAACATATGCTGGTCTTGCTGGTTTGACCAGCATGGGATGCTGGTGCTAGTGCTGGTTTGGTGCTGGTTTAGCTGGTGCTGATGCTGGTTTGGTGCTGGTGTTCATTAGCATACCAGCACCAAAACACAACATATGCTGGTCTTGCTGGTTTGACCAGCATGGGATGCTGGTGCTAGTGCTGGTTTGGTGCTGGTTTAGCTGGTGCTGATGCTGGTGCTGATGCTGGTTTGGTGCTGGTGTTCATTAGCATACCAGCACCAAAACACAACATATGCTGGTCTTGCTGGTTTCATCAGCATGGGATGCTGGTGCTAGTGCTGGTTTGGTGCTGGTTTAGCTGGTGTTCATTAGCATACCAGCACAAAAACACAACATATGCTGGTCTTGCTGGTTTCATCAGCATGGGATGCTGGTGCTAGTGCTGGTTTGGTGCTGGTTTAGATGGTGCTGATGCTGGTGCTGATGCTGGTTTGGTGCTGGTGTTCATTAGCATACCAGCACCACAACACAACATATGCTGGTCTTGCTGGTTTGACCAGCATGGGATGCTGGTGCTAGTGCTGGTTTGGTGCTAGTGCTGATGCTGGTGATGATGCTGGTTTGGTGCTGGTGTTCATTAGCATACCAGCACCAAAACACAACATATGCTGGTCTTGCTGGTTTCATCAGCATGGGATGCTGGTGCTAGTGCTGGTTTGGTGCTGGTTTAGCTGGTGCTGGTGCTGATGCTGGTTTGGTGCTGGTGTTCATTACCATATACCAGCACCAAAACACAACATATGCTGGTCTTGCTGGTTTCATCAGCATGGGAGGCTGGTGCTAGTGCTGGTTTGGTGCTGGTTTAGCTGGTGCTGATGCTGGTTTGGTGCTGGTGTTCATTAGCATACCAGCACCAAAACACAACATATGCTGGTCTTGCTGGTTTGACCAGCATGGGATGCTGGTGCTAGTGCTGGTTTGGTGCTGGTTTAGCTGGTGCTGATGCTGGTGCTGATGCTGGTTTGGTGCTGGTGTTCATTAGCATACCAGCACCAAAACACAACATATGCTGGTCTTGCTGGTTTCATCAGCATGGGATGCTGGTGCTAGTGCTGGTTTGGTGCTGGTTTAGCTGGTGCTGGTGCTGATGCTGGTTTGGTGCTGGTGTTCATTAGCATTCAGCACCAAAACACAACATATGCTGGTCTTGCTGGTTTGACCAGCATGGGATGCTGGTGCTAGTGCTGGTTTGGTGCTGGTTTAGCTGGTGCTGATGCTGGTTTGGTGCTGGTGTTCATTAGCATACCAGCACCAAAACACAACATATGCTGGTCTTGCTGGTTTGACCAGCATGGAATGCTGGTGCTAGTGCTGGTGTGGTGCTGGTTTAGCTGGTGCTGATGCTGGTGCTGATGCTGGTTTGGTGCTGGTGTTCATTAGCATACCAGCACCAAAACACAACATATGCTGGTCTTGCTGGTTTCATCAGCATGGGATGCTGGTGCTAGTTTGGTGCTGGTTTAGCTGGTGTTCATTAGCATACCAGCACCAAAACACAACATATGCTGGTCTTGCTGGTTTGACCAGCATGGGATGCTGGTGCTAGTGCTGGTTTGGTGCTGGTTTAGCTGGTGTTCATTAGCAAACCAGCACCAAAACACAAATGCTGGTATGCTGGTTTTTCCAGCATGGAGCTTTGGAGACTTTTGGCGCTTTCTATTGCATAGTACAGCTCGGTACAGCTTGGTACGGCTCACTTTTGGAGGGGGGGTTTCGACCGTGTGCAATACCTAGTACCGGTATTCTTTTTAGTACTAATAGAGACATTAATGAGATCTCATATGAGGTTTTATTTTCTTTGTGGTATGCCTACCTAATGCATTTGTCAGACACTTTTATCTAAAGCGACTTGCAGTGCATTTAAAGTATACATTTTATCAGTATGTGTATCCCCTTGGACTCAAATCCTTTACGCTACACGAACACCTAATTCATAAAGTCTGTTTTTGTGTTACCTGGCCCTTAACAAAACAAATGAAAATACAGCAGTCCAGAAAGCCGCAGATATGTGAGAAAGCCCAAGTAATGAAGCCCACAGAGACCGGATAAAGTCACAGACAGTTCAGATTAAAGAAGGCACTACAGTCTTTCTTTAATGCTAATGTACAAGAACACATGCCAGACTCTCTTAACAGAACAGTCTCCTTATGAAACTTTCATCAGGTGTAGTTGAGTAAAGGGAAACTATTGAGTTGCCCTCAGGGATGTTTAGTCTGAAGAAATGCCTTCTTATCTACGCCCGTCTTCGGGAAACATCTTTAGATGACTGCGGCAGGCTGACCTGCATGCAGGGGACATAATCTAATGCACCTGCTGCGGGATTTATTCAGACGAATATCCAAGTGTGGCCGCATGGGCTTCTGAATACAATCTTAATCGAGTCATTTCCAGCAGAAGCTGCAATATTAATGGAAGGTGGCTGTAGTTTCTCTAGTGAAACATCCATGGGCTCATGAAATAGTCAGTGTGGTATGGATTCGAAACACGCTAAAACAACATGAACAAAGGTCCATTTTGGGTTCAGACTGGATGGAAGCATCGGCTACCTGGGCACTTTATATAACCTGACTGCAGCTTGGCTTTTAATCAAGTCTTGCTCCTCAGACCATTGGAAATCAGAGTAGCGTGCCTATTTTTCAGACAGATAGATGAAGGGATAAAAAAAGAGGAGGCAATCTCAGAGGAGACAAACAATCAAGCTGTTAAAAAAAAAGGATGAGGTTGTGCGACATCTCTTTAAAATCATGCATGCTTAAAACGCTCAGCATTTATAAGCAGAGAACCCTTGTAAAGATAAATTAGGGCAGGCAATTCTGTGCCCGGCTATGACTTTTATTTTCTGTCCTGCACAGGTACGTGCCTACAGCGGATGACATTGAGATGTATAAATCATATAAAGGAGATGTGACTGAACTGCACATGGTGGATCAGTACATGCTGGAGGTAAAGCTCTAGACTCAGACTGTTTTCACACTCGAATTCATTCACTTCTGTAATAATGCTGATAACAATCATCACATGACAGACATAATGTTAATGATCTGACAAACACGTTACCTTTTTCAAAATGCAAATGGTTAGGGAATTGCTTTTTATTTTATGGGAATAGACGTTGCATGTGTGATTCATTAAATCACGCAGTTTTTCCATGCTTAACCTCAGGGATGTGATTTTCACAATTGAAAATCTTGTCATTGCACAGTGCATAATAATTTAAATATTTCGGTAATGTGTTTTTGATGATACAGAGGCAAACTGTTGCATGTACTGTAAAGCGTGAATCTCGCAAAAGCTGTCATGAACAATGTCCAGATTTTAGTTTAACCCCATAAAAAACCAAGGCAAAAATTAAGAAATTATGTTTTTGTAAAGAAGCTGAGTCTGTAAAGTTTTTATTGACTTACATTTTCCTGACAATTTTCATAAAAGATAACTTTTATGTTTTACCCTCCAAATTTTCATCACAGAAATTTGTGTGAATTAAAAAGTGTAAATTACTTTTATTAACACCACCAGATTTTAAACAGTGTAAACATCCACATTTATAAATCCACAAAAATAGTTTTAAATTATTACAAAATAAACAAAAAATGGTCAAAAATATATTTGCTGAAATATATATGGAAATATGTTTACAAAAATATATTTGTCATCAATCTATTTTTTTGGCCATTTTTTAAATAAATTTTAAAAATGGAACTATTTTAAAGCATTTATATTCGTGTTGCATTGGATTTTTTTTTTTTAACAAATCTATAAACATAACAGGTTTGAAAAGGTTCAAATTAAATATATTTTCAACTGCAAAAATATGCTTTATAAACTTTTAATGTAATAAAATGTTATAAACTTTTATAATTTGCCAGGAAAATACAGTGTAAATTTTCAAATTCAAAAATATATTTAATTTAGCTTTACTTTTATATTTAGCATATATTTAAAACATATTTTTGGCCAAATAAATTTATCTTAATGGTCCTAAAATACCTTTTAGCATGGTTTTATTATAGTAAAAGTCTAGTAAACAGATTTATTTTACTACTTAAAAAAGTCTTGTGAAATGTTCCCTTTAAAACAGTGGTCTTCACTATTTTTTTCATGAGAGCCACACTGACATGTCAGGGTCAATAGGAGAGCCGCCTTTACCACAAAGTATCAAAAGTTAAATCCAGTCATAAAAAGCATGTCTGCTTATCAATCTGTCAATCTGTTGCAATGTAATAAATACAAGGGCAAATCATTCTTTATCATTAACAGTCAAATTTATAACTGAGACAATGTGATTTCCCTTAATGACAAAAACAGGATTTTAATGCTAAGCATTCTTATAATATGCTTATGCAGTGCCCCCCAAACCACCAGGGGGCCACCTTTCTCGTTATTTCATGTGGCGCTGCACAGAACGGTTGGCGAATGGCGAGTGACCATTACTGTGCGCGAGAGCAATTCGAAAGCATAACAAGCAGTCTTATCTCACGGTACTTTGATGTCATATGACGATCGGTCTGTGCAAGCGCTGCATGCGGTTGAACAGGCTTCTCGACGTGCATCTTGATCTAATAGGTAGGTTTTCTAACAAAGTTAGCGTCCGGAGCAAAAAAGACAGAAAAAGCGCATGCCTGCATGATCATATCACTGTATTATTTACAGCCATGCGAGCCACAAATTAAAGCTTGCCGAGCCGCATGCGGCTCGCGAGCCGCGCAATGAAGAACACTGCTTTAAAATATGATTACTGAAACAAAACCATGATTCATTTGTGGTAACCAATGTTTAACTATAGTACCTATTTAAACTGTAGTTTTGTTTTATTTGCAATAAAGCCATGGTAAGATTTTCTTAATAACATTTAGGGACAATTTCCCTGACAGGGTTTCGATTAATCCAGGACTAGGCCTTAGTTATATTAGGACATTTAAGTAGTTTTTACAAACATACCTTACACAAATTAATACTGGTGTGCATCTTGTGACAAAGCAATGGCACTGATTTATTTTAAAATCATTTTAGTCTAGGACTAGGATAAGCCCTGTCTGAGAAACAGGCCCATAATCTTTATTATAATAATTTTTGCCCTTTTTTATGCACATTTACATGTAAAAATTCTTTGATTCTTGAATTTGGAGTTAAAAGTAATTTTTAGTGAGACTCACACGTATGTATCAATGTGTTGCCTCACATTTCTGTGACGTTTTGCTGATCGTCTTACGATGCAACACTTCTTCCTCAGATGTGTCACATCCCAAACCTCAGCGCACAGCTGGATCTGCTGCTCATGTTGAGAGAACTTCCCATCTGTATGGAGGACCTCACACCGGTCAGAGTCACATTACAAACACCTCATATGCACCTGTCACTCACACTCACGTCAGGCTGACGGTTTCATTCACTTTTAATCTGTCAACTCATTCTCACCGATAGCACATATTTAGAATATGCCACCCAACAGAAAGAGCATTTACTTCAGAAGATACAAGAAAGCGGCACTTGGATTAACTTATTATTTATTTAGCATTAAAGATAAGCAGCATATTAATTTGCATGGTTGCATATGAGACAGATTGTGTGTGTATGTGCGATGGCATTTGTTTTGTAGTTAGCACCGCAGCGCAATGATGATTATGATTGACAGAGTAGGAAAATTAAAAGTTTGGTTGTGGGAAAACACAATCTTATGATGTCGAGTCTCTTGGTACTGGAGGTGGGTGTAGGGGATATCAGCATAGACATAGAAAAAATAAGAATAAAAAACACATCTGGGTAATTCTCATGAAATCCAGATTTAGAAGGTGTCCAGCATCAGAATTTTTAAAAAGCCCTTGAAGTCAATTTTTTTGCACATACACTGCAAATATTATTTTAAAGAATTTTTTTTTAGTATTTGTGTCTTGTTTTCAGTAAAAATATCTAAAAATTCTTAAATTAAGATTGATGAGCAAAATGACCCAAGAAAATAAGTCTAGTTTATAGACCAAAAATATCAAATTTAAGTGATTTTGTACATTAAACAAGCAAAACATCTGCCAATGGGGTAAGCAAATTTTTCTTGAATTTAGTGTTTAAGAAAAATGTTCCAGATTTTTTTTGCTTACTCCATTGGCAGATCCCTCGCCCGTTCTATGCACAAAATCACTTAAATTTGATATTTTTGGTCTAAAAACTAGACTTATTTTCTTGGGTCGTTTTGATCTTCAAGAAAAAGCAACTTAATTTAAGAATTTTTATATATTTTTACTGAAAACAAAACAAAAATACTAAGATTTTTTTTCTTGAAAATCATTTTTTGCAATGTATAAGATTATGGTCAGAACTTACTGTAACCATTATTTTTAGAGGATTTAAAAAATATTTCCTATAAAATCTTTACATTTTTTAGATTATCATTATCAAAAATGATCATTACCGCAACATGATGAAATATATGCATTTACAAACTTGTTTCGGTAATGACAACTAAAAAGTTGTCTAGGTACTATGACAAAGAAAATTTTATCTGGAGAGAAAAAATAAGAACTGCTTACCTGGTAGCCATCTTGAGTGTCACAATCAATTATGTCCCTTCCAACATTTTTTAAAATGTTAGTTTCTTAAGGGCTTAAACAATGATTGAAAATTGTTGCGGAGGATGAGAAAATTGGTCTTGGACACATTTATATTCCTTTTTTTTTGTCTCTACATTTACCAATGATCACCAAAAACCACATGTTTGTTTACTGTAAATGTTTATAGTATAACATCCACTGAAACTTTTTATTTTTTAGATTTTTTAATTATAAATATTTCCATGTCAAAGAACCCAAATCCAGTCATGGACACGTTGCGGTAATGAAAATTTCCCCCTTAAATGTGGAAAAAACAACAAAATTGGTTTGTATGATGTCATTTGAAATCATGTGCAAAATAGTACACGAAGAGATGTTTGTAACTGTGTGCTTATTATTTTGATAGCATTTACTTTTATTATCAAAATGTTTCATGACACCTCATGAAGTCTAATTTCGCGAGAATCACCCATCTACTACTGCGAAAAATCATCTCGGCAGACAGTAGGTGCATGAAAGAAAAAAGCGAAATGGACCTCAGAAAAGAAGATCATGCATTAATACACAGGAGCTCCAAGTCTGAGCACTTATAAAGGGCTGAGGGGTTTTCTAATGGTAAATTTCCCTCAAACTCTGGAAGTCATTTATTAGTAAGAGCAAGGTAGTGCCTGGCTGGAGACGTAGCCCGAAAAGGCTTTTTCTACCTGAAAGGCTCAAATCCCTCTTGTACTTTAAGTTCACCTCGAAACTTTGTTTTCATTGGACTCCCTCTATAACCGCCTGGCCCCGCACCATTAAATACATTTCTCTAAGATGTTGAGCTCTCTGAAATCCCTCTAATGAATGAAAGCACGGTCTTAAGGGCTATCTTGAGAAGCTGCCGTGGATGAACTTGATGAAACCTGGCGGTCCGGGGCTGGAGGTTACAGGCAGTAAATCCGAAGGTCGGGGTCAGGGAGGTATAGTCATTTTTCGGAGGTTATATGGCGCGGGAAATACACTTGACTCTGCATATGGATGTCAGGAAGGGCTTTCGCCTCAGGGGACTGACAGCTATTCAGCAGATTTTGTTGTACTGTCCACCTTTATTTCCTTAGGGGTGTCACAAACTGATGTCAAAATAAAGATGCTATAGAAGCAGTAGTCATTTTTAGCTGTTCAGACTTGTGTGTATGTGTATACTAAGAATTTGAAAGGTCTAAAATGTTAAAAGTTCAGAGCGCTATTTGCATATTGCAAAATCACAGTCATTACAGGTCATTACATGCACAACATGCACAAAAAAGACCAAATATGCAAATAAGTGTTTTGATTTTTTTGCTTTAAAAGAGCATCTGGATGAAGATGTATTTAATTGTCACTCAGTATGAAAGGCACTTCATTGCTAAGTGCACCCTCAGCAAGAACCCATGGTTGGTGTTTTTCTACGTATCCCATTAAATCCATGGGATTTCAGACATGGTTGACTTTTTAAACCCCAAACATTAAGATGGATTTACCCATCGTGTGAGAGGCTGGGTGCAAGGGTGGAAAATTGGTCTGGCTTAGATTGGGAATGCTGGAGAATCTCTAGGTGTGTTGTGCTTTGTCTTCAAGACATCTGACGAATGCTAACACTTTGTGGCAGGATGGGCTCTTACTAAAAAGTGCCTACAGTGTTTGAACGGTATTAAACTGAAGGGTGTTAAACTATAAGCCCCCTTCAGACAGCCAGCAATCAGCAGTAGCAGAGCGACGCAATCTCACTAACTTCAATGAAAACCGGGCGACCCCCGGCAGCACGAGCAAAAGTGACCATTGGCGGCCGTATGGGCGTGCCCAGTGACGCGAGAAAGTTAAGAAAAGTTTAACTTTATGCAAATGTCGAGCGAATTTCGGGAGCGACTACCAATGAGAACGAAGCACGTCATCCTTCTCTCGTCAGTTACTGGCGTGGATGGTACTCGTTTGTTTATGACAAGCAGATTGAAAAACGACTCATTGAAAGAGACGGACGACACACAGTGATAACATCGCTGGCTGTCTGAATGCGGCTTAAAATGTAACTAACAGTCGTTTATAGTTTTCGAAAGATGATTGTCTGGTTTCTATAACGTAACCCTTACAAAAGCCACATGTGATGCATGAAAATGTTCAATGTAAAAACCACAAACATCCTGAAAAGTTAATCCAAAATATTTTGACTGCCCCCTGGTGGCTGGCTGCATTATTATATACCCAGTCCTCCATGTGAGGGTCAATGACGTGACGTTAATTATTTTGTGTCCGTATGGTTCAATTAAATGTAAAAGGGTTAACATTTTTAAAGTAAATTTGCAGATTACTTGCATACATTATCTTATTTGAGGACCAAGTCTAAAATACCTGGTTTTATTTCATTTTGAAAGAATATTTGGGGGATAATTGCAAAAATGTCAATGTGGTGTAACCGGTCTGTGTCAATTGTTTTAACTAGTATTTTAAAAAAATATATAAATATATTCATAAAAAAGTGGAATAAAATATAATCATCTACTTTAGTGTAATATGATATTTTTACATACATTTGTACATCATTTCTCAAAGATTATTAAGAAAACAGAGCTGTTTTTCAGCATATGTCAAGGCAAAAATTACAAAAAATGCATTAAAATTTAGAAATAACTAATGAAATTATATATTTTTTTAAATGTTCTTGATGATGATTATGTCTATACTGAGCCCCTAAAGTGACATTGGAGTAAAAAAAAGTTAAGTTTAGTTTCATGTGCTGACGTGAAACTTTCATGTGCTCACGCAAAACCTTTATGTGCAGAATTTTTTTTGAAAGTTTAGTTTCGCTTACTCACGTGAAACTATTGCGTGCGCACGTGAAAGTAACATTAAAAAAACAAAAGTTTCACGTGCGCATGCAATAGTTTCACGTGCGCACGCGATAGTTTCACATGAGCATGCAAAACTAAACTTTATTTAATTTTTGCTCCATGTTAAGGGCTCCGTATGTTTACATGCCATCAAGGTGGATAAAATATTTAATATTTCTCATTCTTTTGCGTAATTGGCGGTTACACCATTTGACATTTTCAGGTCAGTCTTAGCTTTCATCAAAATGGTGCAAATATAATTTTTTATTGCATAAAATTAACATAAATACACTACAATACATAAATGTGCATTGAAATAAACCTGATGCATGCTTTTAAAACAAGTTTTTTTTAAAAGAGTTTTGAATTTCTCATCGTGCCAAACCGTTTTTGTCACTGACCCGTGAACGAGTGGTACGTGTACCAAACTTAAATATCAGATTACACTTCAAATACATTTATTTCTGTGTTTTTGTTAGTTATTTCTGTATTTTTGCTTATCATGTTGATCTACTTTTAAGTGTTCGTATGTCTTATAAGTTTAGTTTTAGTTAGTTATAAGATGCTATTAAAAGGGGTGTGGCAACTTGATGTGTGTGTTTGTGATTAGTTAAACCAAAAAATGTGTGGTCCCTACACTGTAAAAATACTTTGCTCCCTTGTCAACAGAGATGAGTTGTCACAACTTATAAAATATAGTTGAGAAAAGTCAACTTAATTTTATAAGTTATAACAACTCACCTGTAGTCAAGATAAATAATAGCAAGTTGGAATGACTTGTAAATCCGAGTTGATTCAACAAAATTTTTTTAAGGCAGCAACGTATTTTTTACAGTGTAGATACCGCATCTAAATCTCACGATAACTACTACGCAGAATTTGGGTCCAGATGATATTGGTGCAGTGGCCATTTTGTAGATATTTTTGCTTCATATTTTTTACAATGGAAGTGTACTGGGACACGTTGTACACCTTTTTACAGTCATGGTATAACCATATAGGATGTGGTCACATATCACCAAGTTTCACGTGATTACATGCGCTTCACATGGGAATTGGGATTCACATGAAACTGTACCCAAACCATGATATTGTGCTTTTGTACTTGTAAAAGTCATATGGCATTTTGTAAGGAAACGACTAACAGAGGTTTGTTTAATGTCATTAAGCAGTGGTTAGGATTTAATCTAATCTTATATGAGGCATTGAAGGTAATGGATTGAGACCAAATGGAAGTCTGAAGGTTGGGGTCACTTGTGCATACAGTATAATGCTGATGCTACTACTAGATTATAGATGTTATGTCAAGCAGTATGTAAGGACCTATTAAATACTATATCTACCCTTTTTTTACTTTGGGGCTCTGTATATAAGATTGAAGAGATGGAAAATAACTAGCAGCGTAAACAGCTTTAGCAATTAATGCTAGTGTCTCATAATACCTCAACCTGTTTATCTTGACTAAATCACATGGGCTTTCCCATAAGAGAACCGTCAGGATGTTACTTGTGGTATTATTAAGAATATAAATGAGACACCTACATGAATACGGTGCGTCTAATTTAGTAAAGATAATTGGAAATAATACAATGGTGATCCGCAGAGAGAATTACAAGTTTGCATTTCATCAGTCTAAATGTAATGTTTTATTAACAAACATTGTGATACTATAAATACATCATTTAAATAAATTAATAAAAAACAAAACATATGAAGACAATAACTAAGAGATCATAAAAGTACAAGAACAAAATTGCAACAAACAGGGTAAAAGAGGCATGAAACAAATGATATAAAGTATGATGTGATTCAACTTTTTTGTCAGCCGACCCCCCTTGACCTAAATTATTTTCTTGAAGTAGGGATGAGCGGGGCACAAACTAACGCGGGGTTAATTGTAACGCAGCTACTTTACATATTTCTACAGGGCCAAGAAATCTGTGCTTTTGGTAATTTTCTCTTACTGTCAAAATATCTCCTGTGAAATTGTGAAAAGTTTTGATGTGTTTTGGTTAAGATATTCAATTCAATTCAATTTTATTTATATAGCGCTTTTCACAATTTGGTAATTGTATCAAAGCAGCTTTACATAATAGATGCAGTGAAAAGCACAGAAAATCGACAGATAGCACAACATAATACACGATAGCACAAGCAGCTAAATTTGCTGCGGCTATAAATCAACATTATAAGCGAACGTATTACTAATGTAACATATAGAAGTTAAACCCAAAAAGGCTGCCTCCCCGGGTTGAAAACCCCCCTAGGAGAAAAAAAACCCCGGATTTTAAGCCGGGGAAGTAAAAAAAAAGTCCTAGGAGGGAAAAACCCTTGGGAGTGTCTCATTGTCCTCGGGATCAAGGACGAGACAGGGAGAGAGACACAAAATCTTATTAGCGTAGGGGCCGTTCACATGAAAAGCAAGTGTAACACAGTGATGCGGTTTTAGTCAGCTCGGTTCCGGACAGGCTAACTATTGCTGGTTAAGTGTATTACATATAGTTGATGATTTTTCAAAATTTGTGGGCCCAGGGCGAGTCTATGTATGGGGCCCCCCATATGAGCTTTAAAACAGAAACTCGTTTGACTATTTTGAACAAAGAGTGATTTTCAATAAAAATTTTGTGCATCAGAAAGCTGTGCTGTGGATGTTAAAGGTTCTTCACTGACAAATAATCTTTTAGGAACCTTAAATTAAAAGATTAAAAGTGCATGCGTTTGTCCGAAGCAATTGACAGTACAACTTAAAGCTACAAATCCCAATGGTACAAACCCTAAGCTGGACGTCTTTTTGACGTATGATGAGCTTAATTATGTCTAGCAATATATTACCAGTAATAGTTGAACCCCTTAACCCCTGATCCATCAAGAGGTGTCAATATCAGCAGGGAGATCACAGAAAAAACTTAAGTGCATGTGAGATGTAGGGTAAGTTTGCGGGTGTATTAGTCGGAGTTGACGTGCTTTGGCGTTTGTCTTACAGCTGATTAACCAGAAGATCCGCATGTGCCAGCAGTTTGTGTCCTGCGAGTCATTTGTCAACGTGTTGGAGCATCTCCTGACTGTGGGCAATTACCTCAACCAGAACGCAGGCAAAGACAGGGCCAAGGGATTTCGCCTTTCATCTTTAACAAAGGTAAGGGCCGAATCCGACTGGGAAATGACCCCGAGATGGCATAGAGGAACGGATGATAAAAAGTTTCATTGGCATAGGGGACAAATATCTGCCTTTTTTATTTCTTTACATCTTATATGTCTCAATCATCTGGTTTTATTCCTCTAGTCACTGTTTTGGTCAGAGTTTGTATCAGTTTTAAGTAACTAGTTTATAGCAACAATTGTGCTACCTTAACATTTTTCAGTAGCGTGATAGACTGGTAAAAAATGATTCATTCAATTTACTCAATTTTTTTAAGGTAAGTGGTCGCAATCAATTTATTTAAGCTACATTTAAACAAACGTTTTTTGTTTTGTCTTTCTATAAAAAAAATTTTGTTTAAATGTAGCTTAAATAAATTGATTGCGACCACTTACCTTAAAAAAATGGAGTAAATTGAATGAATAATTTTTTCAGTGTAGTAGCAAAATAATGTTTTTTTGCATTTCACATGTTACAAAAGCTTGTGACTGAAATACAAATTTTATTAACCAGTATTTTTGTATTGTTTTCCTGAAATAAGTTAATTTATAGTAAATTTAGTATTTACTTGAGTAAACTGTGGTAAATTGCAGTATACTGGGAAAAAATGATTCATTCAATTTACTCAATTTTTTAAGGTAAGTGGTCGCAATCAATTTATTTAAGCTACTGTAATAGTTGCTTGTGGGTGTTCTCGGGGCTTAAAACTAAATATAACTTTAGGAATATATCAATAAAACCCTCGGACACGGACAAGTTCTTCTTTACCCCCTTTTTTTTTACTTTCCTCCTTACTCTACGTCTCCCCCTCGTCATAATAAAAGTCCTCACAACAACATCCACTTTAACACAAGTATGTACTAAATTAACATTGAGATATTCAAATATAACATCAGAATTAACATTCAGATATTCAAATATAACATCAGCATTAATCTTTTAATGTAGTGTGCTATACTTTTAACTTTTACACTTTTAACTCTTATACTTTTAACTCTTACACTACATGTAAACAAAAAAATTAGATAATACAAAACAAAACAAAAAACGTTTGTTTACATGTAGCTTAAATAAATTGATTGCGACCACTTACCTTAGAAAAATTGAGTAAATTGAATGAATAAATTTTTTTAACCTGACTAGACCCAAATGTAAATGGCACCGACGTGTCTGCTGCACTGAAAAAATTATTCATTCAATTTACTCAAATTTTTTAAGGTAAATGGTCACAATCAATTTATTTAAGCTACATATAAACAAAATTTTTTTAATAAAACAAAACAAAACAAAAAACATTTGTTTACATGTAGCTTAAATAAATTGATTGCGACCACTTACCTTAGAAAAATTGAGTAAATTGAATGAATACATTTTTTTAACCTGACTAGACCCAAATGTAAATGGCACCGACGTGTCTGCTGCACTGAAAAAAATTATTCATTCAATTTACTCAAATTTTTTAAGGTAAATGGTCACAATCAATTTATTTAAGCTACATATAAACAATTTTTTTTTAATAAAACAAAACAAAACAAAAAACTTTTGTTTAAATGTAGCTTAAATAAATTGATTGCGACCACTTACCTTAAAAAATTAAGTAAATTGAATGAATCTTTTTTTTCAGTGCAGCGTACATTTTTTAACCCGACTGGACCCAAATGTAAATGGCACTGACGTGTCTGCTGCACTGAAAACAATTATTTATTAAATTTACTCATTTTTTAGGGTAAGTGTTTGCAATCAATTTGTTTAAGCTACATATACTTAAAAAATAAAGTAAATTGAATGAATAAATTTTTTTCAGTGCAGCAGACACGTCGGTGCCATTTATAGTTGGGTCCAGTCAGGTTAAAAAGAAATTTGCACTGCGCACTGAAAAAAAAGATTCAATTTAGATGGTTGCAATGAATTTAAACAAAAAAAATGTGAAAAATAAAATAAAAACTTTTGTTTAAATTTAGCTTAAATAAATTGATTGCGACCACTTCCCTAAAAAAAAAAATTTAGTAAATTAAATTAATAATTTTTTTTCAGTATACTGCAACTTACCACAGTTTACTCAAATAAATACTAAATTTACTATAAATTAACTAATTTCAGGAAAACAATACAAAAATACTGGTTAATAAAATATTTTTTTTCGTGCACACACGAATGTCGAGACCTGATGGTGCTAATATTATACCCGACTCATGTCTGAGGCACACGTGAAAGTTTTAGACCCAAACCCGCTTTCTGATCTAAGTGGACCCGTGAAGACCTCTACTCGCACTGTGTGTCCCATATTAGGGCGTTAATGCGTTTTTTTTATAATGTTAAATTAATTGTTCAATTTATTTGCAAGAAAAACATCAATTCATCTGCTTTTAGTGAGGTGATGAACATGTAGCCTAGAGATGCACCCATTCTCTATTTATCTTTTTATTACAAATAAGTCAATGCACATTCTAGTTATTAGCTCACCCTGTTAGTTCATGATTGAAAATGTGACCAAAAACAAAAGCTATTAAATATAATCATTAAAAATGAAAATGATAATGTTAAAAAACCTTATTGTAAAGTGTCCCAAAACTGAAATCACTATTAAGTCTCCTAAACTATTAAAGATTAGCCACTTAATTTTTCTCTATTGGTTTGTATCATTCGCCCTGTCACCCATCCTGACATAAACACATTTCGTAAAGCTACAATACACAAAATAGCTTGTATAGACAGAAGCATTTGCCTTTTTGAAGCCTAAAAATAACCAGAATGCATCCAATGAATGTTTGCTCAGCACTTAGATACAGACATAATCCTAAATCTCCCAGAGAGGAACCCCAAGTAGTGCACAGAGCGGTCCGGCACATTCATACTTCATCACTTTCAAAAGAGCACACAGTTCTGTTCATTTCTTTGTCAGGTCTCCATGGCGACAACACAGGGGTGGTGTGTTCAGATGCCTCATTAACTTAAAAGAAAGTCATTCTGCTTATCGTGCAAGTGCCCTGAAATCTCTCTACCTAGCAAGCAGCTTTCCGGCACCCTGGCCTAAAAAAATCAATACACGTTACCGTTGTGTTACTAATGATTCAGTGAGTTGCAAAAAATGTCAAAACAAATGCCCATGTTGCCACTTGGCTAATGAATTAGGATGCAGGAACAGCAGCTCATAGCCAAGAGGAACTAAGATAAATTTAAAGGTAGCGTTGAGGTGTCATGTGCAATTTGTGAAGCTGATAAAGTCGAATGTGACAAGGAAAAGCTTGTGGTTTGCCAACTGCCATAAAACACAAAAGAAGAAAAGTTTATAAAGGAACTGCCTTAATTCTAAGTGGCATTGATTCAACAAGGTGCTGAAAGCATTCTTTAGAAATGTTGGCCCATATTGATAGGATAGCATCTTGCAGTTGATGGAGATTTGTGGGATGCACATCCAGGGCACGAAGCTCCCGTTCCACCACATCCCAAAGATGCTCTATTGGGTTGAGATCTGGTGACTGTGGGGGCCATTTTAGTACAGTGAACTCATTGTCATGTTCAAGAAAACAATTTGAAATGATTCGAGCTTTGTGACATGGTGCATTATCCTGCTGGAAGTAGCCATCAGAGGATGGGTACATGGTGGTCATAAAGGGATGGACATGGTCAAAAACAATGCTTAGGTAGGCCGTGGCATTTAAACGATGCCCAATTGTCACTAAGGGGCCTAAAGGGTGCCAAGAAAACATCCCCCACACCATTACACCACCACCACCAGGATGCACAGTGGTAACAAGGCATGATGGATCCATGTTCTCATTCAGTTTACACCAAATTCTGACTCCACCATCTAAATGTCTCAGCAGAAATTGAGAATCATCAGATCAGGCAACATTTTTCCAGTCTTCAACTGTCCAATTTTGTAGCCTCTTTTTCCTATTTGTAGTGGATATGAGTGGTACCCAGTGGGGTCTTCTGCAGTTGTGGCCCATCCGCCTCAAGGTTGTGCGTGTTGTGGCTTCACAAATGCTTTGCTGCATACCTCGGTTGTAACGAGTGGTTATTTCAGTCAAAGTTGCTCTTCTATCAGCTTGAATCAGTCGGCCCATTCTCATCTGACCTCTAGCATCAACAAGGCATTATTGCACACAGGACTGCCACATACTGGATGCTTTTCCCTTTTCACACCATTCTTTGTAAACCCCAGAAATGGTTGTGCGTGAAAATCCCAGTAACTGAGTGAAATACTCAGACCGGCCTGTCTGGCACCAACAACCATGCCATGCTCAAAATGGCTTACATCACATTTCTTTCCCATTCTGACATTCAGTTTGGAGTTCAGGAGATGGTCTTGACCAGGACCACACCCCTAAATGCATTGAAGCAACTGCCATGTGATTGGTTGATTAGATAATTGCATTAATGAGAAATTGAACAGGTGTTCCCAATAATCCTTTAGTGTACAGCATTTTTATAAAGTGTTACCCTCTTTCCTTAATGATATTGACTTTGTTTCAGATTTCCTAAAATTCATTAGGAGACAGATAGAACAGTAATTGTTGTTACACAGTAAGAGCATTGAAATGCATAACTAAGATTATTAGCTATTTTATAAAATTTTCAGATTTATAACAGATGGTATCCTGGCAAATTTGAGCAAAGATATTGAGAGAGTCACCAGATATTAGGGGTCTCTTCTCTGGAGGAGAATCTGAGAGACAGGAGACTTAAAGCAAAATCGTAATTTATGTAGTGTTGTAATGGGAAGGATTCGAAATGGTAAACAACAAAGTATGCATACTCCTTAATGCAGCAGCCATCCAGGTTTTATCCCCATGTGCAGCAGAAATTGACACATTGGCTTTACGTCTACATTTATTACCATAAAGAACACATCCAGGGAGCTTGACAGAGACTCGCTCTGGTTCTCTATAGACCTCTTCAGATGCAGATCTGAAAATGATCATTCTGCTAAATGCAAAATGCTTTGTGACATTAGCTCTCACTTTACACAATGCAATTCAGATAGAAGGATTTAGCACTTACAGTACTAATTATGATTTGTTTAATTATGTGAAATGTTTTGAATTAGCAGCTACGGTGTATGTGCAACTCGCAATACATGATAGACTTTATACTGCGATGGTGCATGGTTAATAATAGAGCACAACCTTGGAGATCCTTTGTGGGAAAATGTTTAGCCATTTTTTACATGTATACAAAAGAGGTGCACTTCAGTACAAGGACAACAACAACTGCCATTTTTAGTTCGTGGTAATAGTTTTGAGTTTGTCAAACCTTCCTCATCCTGCGGCCTTGGACACGTTATTGGTATTCACAGTGTGGACTGCTTGCTTGAAAGATAAATATTTGCTTGCCTGCTTTACTGCATTTAACTCCCCTTCGGTCAGATGGGATATTTGTTCAGGCATGTGCGACTCTTTCTTCGAGCACCGGCATTGAACACTTACTCAAGCATGCTTATTGTTTCTGTCTGATCTTTTTGTAGGTCTCTCAGCTGCGTGGGAACAATCGAAAGTTCACCTTGCTGCACGCCCTGGTGGAACAGATCATGTTGCAAGAACCGAGCCTGGCCACCTTTTTCCATGAGCTTGCAGAATTCGAGACGGTTTCTGGGGGTACTCCTATCAAAATTTTATTGAAAGTGAAGATGCAAGTGATGTTTTAGGGCTGATTTGATTGAATGCCTTCTGATTGTGTGTTTTTGTGCTTTTCCTGCAGCCTCGGTTAAAGGCCTGACAGCGGAGGTGGATGGTACGTGGACGACTTTTCTGATTTGTATTGTTTATAGATCTTGCTTAAGAGAAAGTGATGCCACTTTTGCTGTCTGAACATTACCCTGCAATGTTACGTTCAAACATTTTCACCTTTAAAATCAGGGTTCCCACGGGTTCTTGAAATCCTTGAAAGTTTGTGAATCTGGGGGAAAAAATTCAAGGACCTGGAAAGTTTTTGAAAATATATACATACATAGATACAGGTTATTGAAAGTGCTTGAATTTATTTTATGCAAGAATTTTTCTGAAAAAAATCCATATTATTCCTTGTGTAGTGTAGGATAATATCATAAAAATGTTAGACTTTTTAAGCACACGTGCTAAACTGTTCGCTTTTAATGCTTATATCTTCTGTATGCGAATGTTGATTCATACCAAAATGTTTTTTTGCATAGTTCTGTTTGACACGTGAAAACGTCTCGGGTTGCGAATGTAACTGTTGTTCCCTGAGAAGGGAACGAGACGTTGCGTCTCCCTTGCCATACTTCCTGCATCCCTGTAACGCCGTCTTTGGTAAAATTTCAGATAGCGATATACTTCCTCTCCCGTGTCACCCTGTCTTTGTTGTTAAGCCTCACCATTGGTTGAGTTTGATATACACATTCAGACGCACTTACCCCTGGAGGCGTCTCCAAAGTGTCACCGCAGTGACGCAGCGCGAGTTCCCTCTAAAGGGAACTGTAACAATGTATCTTAAAAGGTAACACGATGTAACCTTGCTCTCACTTGAAATGTGTCCCCACATTTAGTCCTTGAATTTGAGGGTATTGGACCTGGAAAGTCCTTGAAAGGTCGTTGAATTTGAAGTTAACTAATGGGTGGGAACCCTGTAAAATAAAAGGTTCCTTATGATGAGGAACAATTTTGGCAGGAGAACCTTAAACATCTGAATAACCTTTCTGTTTTCACACAAAAGTTACAGGGGTCTCCAAAAAGGTCTCCAACCTTTTTGTCTACCATAATGGATAAAACAATCTGGAGAGCTACTTTTTTATAGTCTACTCAAAACTTTTTTGTTTTACTTATTGACATGTTTTATCATTGTTTAAAATGTCAACATACATAAAAGAACCTAAGCTAATATAAAAAACAAGTAATAAATAAATATTAAAATTGAGGCTATTAATAGAATGTGCTTTTAGACTCGGGTTGCCAGCAGGCACCACGTTGGAGACCACTGCTTTAGACTATGAAAAAGTATGTAAGAAATGTTTCTTCAAATAACCTTTGACTGAACAGCATTGCTGTGAAAGGCTTTTTAAGCGACTTCATTTTTAAGAATGCTGCATATTTTTATTATGCTGAACATTAGATAAAAAAACTTGTTTGTGCATGAATGCATGAAGACATTGCAGTAATATTCATTCAGTAGAAGGTCTAATTTAAATGATTTGGCCTAAAGAGTAAAGCAATTTCCAATGAAAATCTTTAATCTCATCAGTTGTGAAGAATGAGTTTCAGAAGGTCATCCAGTACAGGAAAGCACACAAGAAGAAAAACATGGTTAATCAACAGCCCAAATTCTTCAAAGACTTAAAGGTATTTCACATCAATGTACCACTTTTTATCATTTAATCCACATCATTTGATCTTGTAACTTAATTTAAACATGTATTTAAATGAATATTTCAATACCAAGGTGATAATAATGGCATACGGCCAATGATGAGTAATTTACAGTTTATACAAGTACTGTTAAATGTTCTCATCAACACTCTTAAAAATAAAGATGCTTAAAAGGTGCTTCACAGAAGAACCTTGTTTGGTTCCTCAAAGAACCATTTCTTTATACATTTTTTTATAATCTAAAGAACCTTTTTGCACCTTAAAGAACCTTTTGTAAAACAGAAAGGTTCTCCAGATGTTAAAGGTGCTTTAAAGAACATTTAAACAGAAAAGGTTCTTCTATGGCATCGTGAAGCAGCTTTATTTTAAACTTTTTCCCCGCCATTGACAAGTTATCTCGTTAATTAACTCTTTCACCGCCAGCGTTTTTCATGATTTTCACAAAAGTTTAATGCCTTCCAGAAAATGTTCTTCTTCAAATATATAAACATACAATATACCAAATGAAAGAAAAGACCCTCTGCTTTAAAAAAAAAAAAAAAAACGTTTCATCCTACCTTCAGTGGTTCTTTTGTAATCACCTTTTGAATATGGGTAGGTTTCTGCAAAAACACCACATTTTGAGCAAAAAGCAGAGATAATTCCATTTTTGTGACGGACTTTTCATAGAGATCCCATTCAGAGCGATCTTTAAAACAGACACGGACATGCAGCAGCTTGCCATAGGGCAATACTTCCGGTTTTAAAAAGTTGCGGAATGGCGCCACCTAGTGGATAATAGCTGTATTGCGGAAAGACGGAAATACTCGTCATTGGCGGGGAAGCGTTTTCTCTTGATTGACGAGGTATCTCGTCAATGGCGAGGAAAGAGTTAAGAGAAAACTTTGGATGAAAAAAAACATGTCCCTGATGAGTTTTTATGTTAATCTGTAATACCGCGATTATCCACTAGATGGGTGCACTTAGCCAATTTATAAAAACTAAAGCATACACTCCATGTATGTTTTGATAATCGTTCTGAATCTGATCTCTAACAAAATTTCTTCACAAAAATGCAATTATTTCAGCTTTTTGCAATTTTTTTATTTTTTAAGAAAAATACCCATATTTAAGAGTTTATAAGCAGATAAGTTTTGTTTGTTTGTTTGTTTGTTTGTTTGAAAGCAGAGGGTCAGTTCGTTCATTTGATATATTTGTATGTTTATATATTTTTAGAAGAAAAATTTCCTGGAAGGAATTTTGTGAAACTTTTGTGAAAGCAGTGGCGACCGCCGGTGACTTCTACTTTTGAGGGTGCTCAATGCGAATTTTGTAACAACATGTATAGCCCGTCATGTGTGTGGTTCGTAATTTCAAAATATGTGTTCTGCGTGTCGAGAGATTCTATGTGCATCACGTGTCTTGTCAAAATAAGTGCCTGCTGCAGATGCGTCTAAAGAGTTTATGATAAAAGGGACACTCGTGTTTGCCAGATACTCGCATAATCTCATGCGTAATCCGAGTTTACTATTAAGGGAGTGTCTTGCGTGTATTTTGTGAACATGAGCATCTCTTTTATCATAAACGGTTTTGACACGTGTGCAGCAGGCACTTATTTTGACAAAACACGTGATGCACATGGTTTACACATATTTTGAAAACGCAAGCAACACACATGACACTCAGCACACTTATTTTGAATTAGCGCCGCTCGGATGAGCAGTCACGAGCCGCCACTGGTTAATAGTAAACCAATCATTGCTGTCTGACTTTAGGGTTGGGATATTATAATTTTCAGAATATTACTTATTATACTACAGGGCTGTTGAATGCTTTATTCTGATTGGTTGAGAAATGTTCCATGGGTATGCATTATTTTTGAATATTTAAACGGCCTGTCATCAATTATTCCTTAAATATTCATGATAGTGGTTCATCAATATGGATTTTTCATTGGTTATGGATTTTTTATATTAAGGGAGGGGTTATGTAACAAATATGTTGGTGGGGTCTTAAGGTTGACATAGCGGTGGAGCCTTTGGTGTGTGTGCGTTGTAGAACTTATTAAAACTCATCAGTCGCTTAAATGGAGGACACTTCAAAATTAAGCTCGAGGCGAGCTGGGAGCACACATCTAAAACGTCCCTAAGAGATTGACCGCTTGGCCTTTTGTGCTGACCCACTAGATTTTCCAAAGAGAATTAAAAAAACAAACTCTCTTCATCTTTCTTATTTTAACACACAAATAACACTGAAAGAAATACATTTATCACAAGGTTAACTCTCAGATTTACTGTAAGCTCTTTTTATTTAGAAGGCTTTTAAAATCTCTGCTGCATCATCAGATCCTATACTGATGAGCCCAGCAACACCAGTTGTGGGATGTAAATAAGGTTTACAATTATTGTATGCTAAGTGACTTAGAAAATGTGCTTAAAAAATGAAATTAAGAATGTTATTAATTAATTTAATCCAGCAGCAATTAATAATCCAGAGTATAGGATAAAACACCTTTTATAACAGTTTGTATTAAAGGATTAGTCCATTTTCTTTAAAAAAATCCAGATAATTTACTCACCACCATGTCATCCAAAATGTTGATGTCTTTCTTTGTTCAGTCGAGAAGAAAATGTGTTTTTTGAGGAAAACATTCCAGGATTTTTCTCATTTTAATGGACTTTAATGGACCCCAACACTTAACAGTTTTAATGCAGTTTAAAATTGCAGTTTCAAAAAACTCTAAACGATCCCAAACGAGGCATACGGGTCTTATCTAGCGAAAGGATTGTCATTTTTGGCAAGAAAAGTCTTTGTGTCAGATTATTGTTTAAAATGGTCCGCAAATGTGCGTTTCATATATGTAAGACGTAACCTTTCGACGTGATTACGCAATTACGTGAGGTCGCGCTGGCTCGTCACACAGCCGGAGGAAGACGAGAACTTGTGATTTAAAAGTGCATATTTTTATTTTTCTTGTCCAAAATGACAATCGTATCGCTAGATAAGACCCTTATGCCTCGTTTGAGATCGTTTAGAGTCCTTTGAAGCTTTAATTTTAAACTGCATTAAAACTGTTAAGTAATGGGGTCCATTAAAGTCCATTAAAATGAGAAAAATCCTGGAATTTTTTCCTCAAAAAACATAATTTCTTCTCAACCGAACAAAGAAAGACATCAACATTTTGGATGACATGGTGGTATGTAAATTATCTGGATTTTTTTTATTTTTTAACTTAAATGGACTAATCCTTCAAGTGTGGGCAGTCAGATCACAGTGACACAGTCTTATACTTACCAGCCAGCACCAGCTTGTACAATGTCTAATGTTTTTCCTGTTTGTTTTTCAAACACTTGCATATATGTTTTATTTAGCTTTATAAAAGCTAACACTCTTAGAGACCGTTGGGTCTCACATTTTCAGCGCTACTGTAAAGAACAAAAGAAAAGAAATAGCTCGTACCTAACACCGTCTCTTCTTTATCTCCGGCTCTAGATGGCCATAGAAAAGTACGAAACGGATCTCAGCCAGCTGACGAAAAGATGCGAGGAGATGAGGAAACTGTACGCTGACATATTGGTAATCCCTGAGTTATTATTTCAATATCTTCTTGTTGTGTTGCCCGGGGAGACGGATAGGTTGGAAGCCTGGCCATGTGGAGATTGGCCTTTTTCTGCTTATCTGTGCCAGGCCGACTGAGCGAAACAGGGAATATATTTCAGCCAAGCCATTCCTCAAGGTTACAAAGGCTGTTTTCAGATCGTGAGAGACATGATGCATTATTATTGCGTGATTTATGCTGTCAGTTCTGTTTATGGCTGCGTTAATAGCAAATAATGTTAACTAATTATGCTATTGTCACAGACATTTGCTCTTTGCTTTTGAGATTTAGGCTAAAGTTTCATAATCTAATGATGAGATTAGGAGCATCAAAGTTTGATTTCATTCATTAGCTGCGTTTCCATTAAAGATTTGCGCAAAACTTTAGCGTTATTTTCTAAATGTCGACAAAAAACTATTGCAAAAAAACTAACAGCATTACCATTTACCGATGTTATGGTGCCCAATCTCACGAAATTACGTCCCTATAGTCACATAAATTTTGGGTTATTTTTCATGATACTGTCACAAATTTCCGTGTTTTTCGTGATCGTATCATGAATTTCTGTTTTACGTGTCATTGTCACATATTGGTTACTCAACTGTTTTGTCCTATTTTCTTACCATTGACACTTCGATTTAGAGTTAGATTTACATAAAATTACATCTTTACCCAAACCCAATTCTAACGCCAGACGACAATGGTTTAAAAATCAGAAAATATAAAAAAATAAATCAGAAAAAATAGTATAAACGAATACTTAAAGTGACATCCTAACGCAAACACCAAATCTAACCCTAAACCGAAGCGACAATGGTTTGAAAATAGGAAAAAGCAGCTGAGCAACCAATACGTGACAATGACACACAAACGGAAATTCATGATACTGTCACAAAAAAATGCGTGACAGTATCACGAAAAAATAAAAAATGTACGTGACTACAGGTACGTAATTTCGTGAGACTGGGTTGCACGGCATGCGACTAAAGTGTAATTTTGTTGTCTTGCAAACTCATTCTAAAACCATGTGGCGGGTGTGAACGACTTCATCCAGCGCCACACAGACCGACATACGATAACATCAAAATACAGCGAGTGCGACTCGAAACCATACCGAGCATGAATTGCTTTTGCAGTATTTTGATGTAATGCCCTTGCCGGTTCTTCTGGCGGCGCATAAAGTCGACCACAGCTCTTCTGTTTTGTCCTCAAATCAAACATACAGCGCCATATTTAAAGAATCATCATGTGTCTTTTACACACGTCATTTTCGTAAATGCGAACCACCTCACCCGAGCATAAAAACAGTTTTGCAATATATATGTTTGTTTGTGCAAAATTGAGCGCATTTTTTATTTGCTATTTCACTAAAGTGTAATTTTGTTGTCTTGCGAACTCATTCCAAAAACCATGCGACAGGTGTGTACGACTTCATCCAGCGCCACACAGACCGACATGCGATGACATCAAAATACAGCGAGTGCGACTCGAAAGCATACAGAGCAGTCGACTCACGAATTTCTCTTGCGGTATTTGGATGTCATGCACTTGCCGGTTCGTTTGACGCCACATGAAGTCAACCACACCTCTTCTGTTTTGTCCTCCAATCAAACATACAGCCCCATATTTAAAGAATCATTATGTGTCTTTTTCACACGTCATTTTCGTAAATGCGAACCACCTCACTCGAGCGTAAAAACATTTTTGCGTTATACATGTTTGGTTATGCAAAATTGGGCGCATTTTTTATTCGCTATTTCACTAAAGTGTAATTTTGTTGTCTCGCGAACTCATTCTAAAACCATGCGACGGGTGTGTACGACTTCATCCAGCGTCACACAGACCGACATGCGATAACATCAAAATACAGCAAGTGCGACTCGAAAGCATACCGAGCATGAATCGCTCTTGAAGTATTTTGATTTAATGCACTTGCCGGTTCTTCTGACGGCGCATAAAGTCGACCACACCTCTTCTGTTTAGTCCTTAAATCAAACATACAACGCCATATTTAAAGAATTATCATGTGTCTTTTACACACATCATTTCGTAAATGCGAACCACCTCACCTGAGCATAAAAACATTTTTGTGTTATACATGTTTGTTTATGCAAAATTGGGCGCATTTTTTATTCGCTATTTCACTAAAGTGTAATTTTGTTGTCTTGCGAACTCATTCCAAAAACCATGCAACGGGTGTGTACGACTTCATCCAGCCCCACACAGACCGACGTGGGATAACATCAAAATACAGTGAGTGCAACTCGAAAGCATACCGAGCATGAATCGCTCTTGCAGTATTTTGATTTAATGCACTTGCCGGTTCTTCTGACGGCGCATAAAGTCGACCACACCTCTTCTGTTTAGTCCTCAAATCAAACATACAACGCCATATTTAAAGAATCATCATGTGTCTTTTACACACGTCATTTTTGTAAATGCGAACCACCTCGCCCGAGCGTAAAAACATTTTGTGATATACATGTTTGTTTTTGCTAAATTGTTCGCAATTACTCTCCGCTATTTCAATTTGCGCAATTTGAAGGGTAATGGAAATGCAGCTATTGATTTCACATTGATTGACATGAATTTAATCAATATGAAAGATATCAAGTTAACAATTTCACAGAATGTTGAATTATATAGGATGATTTTAAATCACAAAAAATTACTTTAGGTGGGTCACAAATTCGCAAAGCATCTTTTGAACTGTCCCAATTTTCTTCCATACGATCTCACAGTGAGGTTGTGTTTCACTGTGGACATTTGGTCTATTGTGAGTTTGACAGGCTGAAAAGTGATTCTGTAGCCAGAGATGAGAATTGCTTTTACAAGTTTTACAATTACAGCAAAAACTTTTAGCTTGTGGCACAAAATACAGAAAGGAGCTATTTGGGGCAGCCTGGAGTGAGAAAGAAACAAAAAACCTTGCATTCTGTCCAGTGTACAGTTTATTTTAGTTTATCGACATTTGAAGTAACTTTTTGGCATGTCAACAGTGGTTTAATATAACTTTTGCACGCAGCAATTCGTCACTGCGACTTATTTTTTGATGTATTTTAACTTTAACAGAATTCCATTACTCATGCAATACCGGCTTTAACAAAACATTTATTCATCATCTTTCATTCTTTCTTCCACAGGTAAAATTCGGAGAGCCTTTGGATCAAGACTCCGAACAACTTTTCGGATGGATTAGTCAGTTTGTTAATGATTTCAAGAAAGTTTACTCCGAGTATGTTCAGTGAGACCCGTTTTCAAGTTAAGTATCCACACGGAGCTTGTTTGTGCATGCTGATATCTGCACCCGCAAGCATTTCATGAATACAGATTCAGTCCGAAGGCAATGTGAATATGCATAAAAGCAGACTTATTTATGGACTAAGACCCTGTTTGCTGGGTCTTTCCCAGTGCTCGTGTGGGCTTTGGCAAGCAAGTTTCTTTGGATCTTTTACTTTGTGCCATAACAAATAGTTTGGATTCATTTTCCAAGCAGGAGCAAGCGTTTACTGGAGTCGCATATGGGGGCACAATAAATGAATGTTAGTGGTTCTGGGTCCAGCTGGGCAGTTTTCATAAGTATGATTTTCTCTCTTTATGGCCTTGAGGATGCGTGTGCTTTCTTGATGATACAGACCCAACAGTGATATCTCAGCACAGATCTGCATTTCACACTGTTTAAAACTGACTCGTCTTAAAATTTCTTTTCGAAGGATTTGATTTTTGAAAATGAAGAGGACAAATAACAAAGCAAAGTAAATTTCTTTTTCAAAACTCTAAATTGGTTTGTATAACACTGCTAATGTACATGTTCATGACTTGTAAACTGTTGAAAATACTGCATTTGTGTCTGTGCCGACATAGCACCAGTGCCCTCACGACTACCTGAGTTCGATTACAGTCTCTGTGGTCCTTCGCCAATCTTGCTCCCTGTCTCCACCCAACACTTTCCTGTCATGTCTCTACTATTCTATTCAAATAAAGGCATAAAACCCCCTAAAATATATTTATATATTTTTAAGGCCATTTTGCCGTTATCTGACAGACAGTAATCAAGAGATGACAAGAAAATACAGGGCGGAGAGAGGGGCATGGGATCGGCAAAGGACCTCGATCCGGGAACCGAACTCGGGTTGCCGGAAGTGCGTCTGCACCATATCGGAGCACTGTCCACTACACCTTTGGCTCCGACAATCCTAAAATATAAATAATAAAAAAAATACTGCATTTGTGTTGTTAAAAGTGAGTTAGTCTTTTCTAAATACATTTTGGTTAACTATTTCATTATCCAGCAATACAGATTAGAACAGAGCAGTTGGGTCATTCTACAGAAAAGGTGGAAATGCTTGTCCCTTGCTTTTGCAGACCCCTTAATCATTTAATTTGACCCAATAATCCCATAATGATATATATTTAATAAATATAGACTGTCCTTAAAATGATGAGGGAGTTTATTTATTTAAATTTCTTTTTAAACTGTTTTTAAAATGTCTGGTCCTGAAAATTGCCCTGTCCCTTTGATCATACATGGGAGTTGAACTGTGTACTTATTATTTAAAACCATGTTTTTTTATAAAACAAATCTAATTTACATTTACCTTTAACCTTGTATGAATGTACTACAACACTGAAATGGTGAGAATACACTATTAATATGAGTAATATCAAATAAATATTTGTCCCCCAAATTTATGTCATTGGTGTTACCCTCCCCAAAGCACTTTTATTTTGAAACAATGCATCAGCTCTTTGAACTTTTTCATGGGTCAAGAGGTCAGTGAAAGAAGTGCAGTGGAGGAAGGCAAAAGGTTTGTGAGATGTCTTACCTTATTTGTCTAAAATATCATGATATATCGAAGAGTTCTGAGATAAGATTTTTTGGATGTCATTAGTGTTACTCTTTTTTTATAGCTGGGAGTGTTAAGATCTTTACATAAAAATACATTATACTGAATAAGTATGTGATTGGTACATCTCTGATGAAATAGCACATGACTAATGGCAGCCATTTTGTTAAAATATTTGTTTTTTTTCTGTAAATTGTCATTAGTGTTACCGTCATTGGTGTTATTTCTCTAATGAGTACTTTGTTGTGTTCATGAATAACATTGCATTGGGGACTACTATTCTGAAAGGGAAATGCAGAACTGCTAGAGCGGGAGAGCACGTGACATGATGACGTGTGTATGTGCAGAACATAAAAAGTTAATGTGAAGTAAAGCTGTCTGTTGAATGTTCGCTACTTCTGCTTGTCCTGCTTCATTATTTAATCTGTCCAATACCACAAATTGGCGACGAGGATTACGTTTTTTTCTTCCTGCTACTGGTCGCGAGGATGGCTGTTGCCAATGTGCCTTTTCCGAGTTTTTTCCTGCCTTGCCCCGGTGAGCCTGCTATGCCGTTCAGCACATGGCTGCGAATCTTCGAAAACTACTTAAAAGTTATCGACGCAACAGGGGATGCATGGCCGGACTCAAGACGGAGAGCCGTACTGCTTCACTGCCTTGGAACAGAAGGACAGCGGATTTTCTACTCACTGCCTAATATAGGTACGACATACCAAGATGCAGAGGCTGCATTAAAAGCCTACTTTGTGCCGAAAGCTAACATAGTAGCTGAACGTCATGCTTTTCGTAAACGCTGCCAGGCGCCTCACGAGACAGTTATACAATACGTTGCTGCTTTACGTGAACTTGTTGTCACATGTGAGTTTGGTGCCAGTGCTGATGACATGCTTCGCGATCAGCTTGTGGAAAATGTGTTTAGCCCACGAATACGTGAGAGACTGTTGCTTGAAACGGATCTTACACTGGACAGAGCTGTTACGATAGCGAGCCAGATTGAATCTGCTGCCGATCTGGCTAAATCCATTTCGAATCCCCGCCACGCTACCGCTACTGTACAGGCTGTGCAGCACGTCGCAAAGCGCAGAAGCGGAAAACCGTCACATGCACCTCGTAATACTGTTTACGTCGGGAAAAGGAAGTCTTGCTTTCGCTGTGGCTCAGAAACGCACTTAGCTAACGCTGCTAACTGTCCTGCTGCATCTGCAACGTGCAGAAAGTGTAAAAAGACTGGACATTACGCTAAAGTGTGCCGATCTGCGCAATCAAACACGCGCGAGGTCAATGAGGTTGAACTACCCGAAGTTACTGTTCTGTATGTTGAATGCCCTGCTCGCCCTCCCTCCATTACAAGTACTGTAACAATATCTACTCCTGTTTCACAAGCCTGTGTGGTGGATTTAGTAGTCGACACTGGGTCTTCTGTGTCTATTTTGCCCCACAGCATTTACGCATGCCATTTCAGTGATGTTGCACTATCACAACCAACCGCCAGACTTGTGACGTACTCAAAAGTTAAAATTCCAGTGGTAGGGTGTTTGTCAGCTAACGTTTCACTACATGACCGCACAGTTCCTGCCACGTTCTTCATTGTGGAGAAAGGTACAGCACTAATGGGAAGGGACCTCATGTCTTCTCTACATGTGAGGATCGAGAACAACCGAGTTCTGCCTTCTAATGTACTTTCTGAGCCAGTGTTTCAATGTACTGTTGCTGATTCAACCGTATTTGGATGTGCTAAAAATTTTGTACACCATGTAAAGCTGGACGAAACAGTCACACCAGTGCGGCAAAAACTTCGCCGACTACCACTTTCTGTTCGCAGTGCTGTGTCAGAAGAATTAAATCGCTTACAAGCAGCTAAAATCATTGAACGCATTGATGCTTCTGCATGGGTTTCCCCTATTGTTGTTACGCAGAAAAAGTCTGGAAAAATCAGGATGTGTGTTGACCTCAGAGAGCCAAATAAAGCCGTAATCGTGGACTCTTTTCCATTACCACATATGGATGAACTTCTCACTGCACTAAAAGGTTCTACTATATTTACTACTATTGACTTGACTAATGCCTACTACCAAGTACCGCTGCACGAGGACAGTCGTGATCTCACAGCCTTTATTACCCATGATGGACTGTACAGATTTTGCCGTGTCCCTTATGGATTAGCCTCTGCACCAGCAGCGTTCCAGAAAATGATGACCATCATCCTTGCTGGCTTGTCAGGGGTTGAAAATTATCTGGACGATATCATCATCCACGGATGTGACATGTCTTCGCATGACAAAACGCTCCAAGCGGTCTTACAGCGCCTAGAAGCCGCTGGCTTACAACTCAATAAAGACAAGTGTCGTTTTCGGCAAACAAGCCTGCTGTTTTTAGGACATACAGTGTCCGCAGAGGGTCTTCGCCCTGATGAGTCACGAGTACAGGCAATGCTCGATGCCCCTGCACCCTCTGATGTTTCTACTTTGCGCTCCTTACTTGGACTTATGTCATGGTACAGTAAATTTATCCCTGATTTTGCCACTGTTGTAGCTCCAGTACGTGCTTGCTTGCAAGGCCCAGATGGATTCAGCTGGTCAGAAGAGGCCGAACAAAGTCTGACCAAAGTTAAACAATTACTAGCAAACAGCCCTTCCTTGGCATTATTTGACCCCACAATGCACACCATTGTCTCCACAGACGCTTCCGATTATGGTCTGGGTGCCATGCTTTCCCAGGTCAGTCCAGATGGCATTGAACGTACTGTAGCTTTTGCTTCACGCACGCTGTCTGCTGCCGAGCGTAAATATGCCACAGTAGAAAAGGAAGCACTTGCATGTGTGTGGGCCGTTGAGAGGTGGCGTACTTACCTATGGGGCCGCCGTTTCACATTACGTACTGATCACCAGGCCCTGACAACCCTGCTTACCACTAAAGGTGTTGGCCGCGCTGGACTCCGCGTTGCGAGGTGGTCTGCGCGTCTCCTGTCATTTAACTACGATGTGGTATACCGCCCAGGTTCCCAAAATGCTCCTGCTGATTATCTATCACGTGTGCCTTTACCTGCCTCCTCCACAGATAATGCTTCTGTTTCATCATATGCTGCTGATGATGTGGACGATGAGTTTGTTGCTTTTCTGTCTGCCACTTGTAATTCCTTGTCTGCTGCTGATGTCGATGCTGCATGTGCTTCTTGTCCTGCCTTAACCAAGCTTCGTTCACAGATCTCAAGTGGTTGGCCTTCTTCGTCCAAGGGACTGCATGCTGAACTGCTGCCATACTATCCACTACGGCTGGAACTGTCAGTTAAGGACAATTTTGTCTTCAGAGGCTCTCGGCTGATTGCACCTGTTGCCCTTCGCTCTACACTGGTCTCCATAGCACATGAAGGGCACCAAGGGGAGGTGAGAACTAAACAGCGTCTGCGTGATCTCTACTGGTGGCCAGGAATGGACACTCAGGTCCACGATGCTGTTCGATCCTGCCATGTATGCCAACTCAATGACAAAACTGTAAACTCACATCCTACTCCTCTTCAGCCAGTGCAGCTGCCTGATGGACCATGGCAGAAAGTTGCTGTTGATATAGTTGGACCATTTGATACTGCTGCATCTGATTGCAGGTTTGCTATAACATTGACTGATTACTACAGCAAATGGCCTGAGGTTTCCTTTACTCACACTGTTACTGCTGACTCTGTGGTATCATTTCTGTCCTCTATTTTCAGTCGCCATGGCAACCCCTTGAGCATAGTTACTGATAATGGTGTTCAGTTTACATCTGCTACCTTTGCTGCTTTTCTAGAAAGGCGTAATATCCGTCACCATCGCACCTCTCTCTACTACCCGGCAGCTAATGGTGCCGTAGAGAGGTTTAACCGTGTGCTTAAACACACTGTTCAGGTAGCTATCCAACAACAACAACCATGGAAAACTGTTGTAACTGACTTCTTGCAAGTGTACCGTGCCACTCCGCATGCCGCTACTGGTACCTCACCCTTTCAGCTTCTTTACGGAAGGCAGATGCGCACAAGGCTGTCTATTCTGCCGCCTCCTTCAGTGCGCTCGCTTACAGATCGGACTGTTCGAAAGCGGGTTATACGGTTACAGCACAAAATGAAACTGTACACGGATGCTAAACGCGGTGCACGCATGCCTTGCTTTCAGGAGGGAGATAAGGTGAGAGTTCGGAATCATCGGCACGTTCCAAAAGGCCATAGGAAGTTCAGTGATCCTCTCACAGTTAACAAGAAACTGGGTGTGGGTACATATGTTCTTAGTGATGGGAAAACTTGGAATGCTTCCAACCTCACTCCATTTCCACGCATTACAACCAGCACTCCAGCTGAGGACACTGGCCAATGCGCAAACAGTCATACCCCAAGACCTAAACGTATTGCTCGTAAGCCTAACTGGTTGAGTAATTATGTCACTTAGATCTTATGTTATTGCATTTCTGATGTCTTGAATGCACTGTATTGTAATTGTTATATAATATGTTGTGCTGTTCTAGCTCATAAGTGCAAACGATACAGAGTGTTTACAATCTGTATGATATAGTTAAATTGCTGTTACAATGTTATATGATAAAAGTTAAAGGTTGAAATAAGCAGAGGTAAATATGATTTAGATTTATGATCATTGCTTAAGTAACCTGTATGGCTGCTTAGTTGATCCAGAGTATGTTCTTTAAAAAGAGGGAAAATGTTGTGTTCATGAATAACATTGCATTGGGGACTACTATTTTGAAAGGGAAATGCAGAACTGCTAGAGCGGGAGAGCACGTGACATGATGACGTGTGTATGTGCAGAAAATGAAAAGTTAATGTGAAGTAAAGCTGTCTGTTGAATGTTCGCTACTTCTGCTTGTCCTGCTTCATTATTTAATCTGTCCAATACCACATACTTCCTAAGCACTATTCCTTTAACTGACCAACATAAAAGCATAAAAACAAAACAAGATGGAAAATTTTTTAAGTTTTATTATATTCATTATCTAATATTATATTCTAATTTTGTCATTGGTGTTAAACCAAGTTTTGGTGTTATGAATGTATTTTCTTGTACTTTCTAGTAATATTTTGTTGTTGATATGGGATGTAAGACATTGTTGATATTTCAATCTTTGCATCAAAGCCTTTTTGGTTGAATATTTTTGTTTTTGTTGGTTTTAAAGAAAAAAGTCAAACTGAGAATTAAATAATTTCATACAATGCTGGGTAAAGATGAAGAATTTAATTAAACAAATATTAATAATCAATTATTTTTCTTGCTGTTATCATTCCTCTACTCAGCTTTAACTAAATACACAAGCTGTAACGAGAAAAAATATTTAGTATCACCATTAATGTTTTTTAAATCACAGGTAACACCAATGACAAATAAATGACTCATGGATTCTTTATTAAAATGTATTAAAAAGTTAAAAATAGATAAAGCTCCCCGTTTTGCGGCTTCATAGATTTGATAAGTTAATTAATGCTATTAAAGAAGTTTTGGGTATGTTGGAAGATGTTCATTTAAGCAGATTTCCATCACCCGAATTCCACCTTTTCTGTATAATGAACCAGTTATTCCCAACCTTTTTTCGTTGGGGGGTCCACTACATACATACATACATACATAAAAATATTCATATGAGATAATTTTACATTAAAAGCTTGAAAAAATAGTTTTATATAAAATTATTAGTGGAATATTTTTTGCATCAGATCCCACGGCCCCCATCATGTAATATGCTCCTGTATGGGTGATTCTCACGAAAACTTGGTTTTAAAAATGTCAAAGCATGAAAATGTAAAAATTGCTTAAATTTACTTTTTCCCCACCAGACATTGAAAAACAAAGTCTGGAGTAAATGGGAACATTAATTTAAAAACTTTTACTTATCATTTAACACCTTTTGTAACATAATTTAAAAATTAGTCCTAAAAAATCTCATTACCGCAACAGTCAGAAAACATCAACACTGACATATTTTCAAAATGACATGACAAACCTGAAAGAACATAATTTGGAGATTCTGCACATGCATTAAAAATCAAAGTATTATGCTTCTATTAATTAAATTAACATTTAATAAGCATCTGTTGCGGTAATGATAATCAAAATGTCGTGTAAGCATTCTGACAAGACAATATTTCGAGCACACATACTAATAGAAATGTATACCTTGTAATGTACTGTAAGTTGCTTTGGATACAAGCGTTTGCCAAATGCATAAATGTAAATGTAGTATTGTATAATAACATGTGAGTTTGTGTGCTTGGGCAGAGATCAGAAATAAGATTTTTTTGTAAAATATGAATTTAGGGAAACAGAGCATCATTTTATTTTGATTTAAACAACTTGACTGCGCAGGGAACACAATAACGGTTTGTTATTTATTAGAGAAAATTTATCACATACGAAAATGGAAATTTCCAAGGCTAATTTGTCATCTGAAGCCTTGATTTGCATTAATAGTCAATAAATCATAAGCCTCCTATCAAATATTTTAAAGCTCTGGTATCACAAATCTATCATGATAGTGTGTACAGTTGTCTCTGTTTGTATTGCTTTAATATTTTCCTTTTTATGGGATGAATATTCTGTGCTTGGAGATTTTGAACATGCTCGAGAAAGAAAAATCGTATTACAGCAAGAGGATTACAGATTCATGTCTGCTACCTAAGCTTTTATAGTGACATTTGTATTATCTTCTGTATACACTCAACTAACATATTTAACCCTACACTTTCCACTTTTCAACTTTGTTGTTAACAATAACAAAAAAATAATCTCATTCTACTTGTAAACGTGCTGTATGCTTTATATTACTGTTGGCACTTAAGCCAAAATGCTCCTTCATTTGTAAGTTGTTTTGGATAAAAGCATCTGCTAAATGAATAAATGTAAATAATACATCTGTTAGTATCGTCTTAGACACTTAGTTGCCACTTTGTTTTCTTTAAAATTTTATGTACTGGCGTATGCGTGCCTGCTGGCAATGGTTTGAATAGCGTGTTGTGTGGAGCTCAGTCGGTGGCGAGCTGCAGAGTTAACTCTATACAGCTGGTATGAGTAAGCATTCGATGGTTTGTGAACATAGCGTCCGCAGGGCATTATTTCAGCATAGGTCAGCATGGAAAACCACAAAGCAACCATCTTCATGAGTTTCGCTTTTATGTGTTAATAGTGATGGTATGGAGCTTGTGAAACTTTATTTAAGGTGTGCTTGCATTTTACTAGTATCCCAGATGCATGATTTTGTCCTCAATTGTTGATTCGTATTTCTGCCAAAGCTCGTCACGTTGTAATCACGTTGTAATCACGTTGCTACTAGAACAAGTGCCTGATCGGTTAACACTTTGTGAATATGCAACGCTATCTCACAAGAATTTGTACATTTTATTTGGCTAATTCGTTTTAATTTATACAACCACATTCGTAAGTTTTGGTACGATTGTCCTTGACCCCTGTGACGTTGGGGTTCGGTTTCGTTGTTTTTTCATGAAATCTTAAGATTTTGCATGATTTACTTCGTATAAATTGGAATTAGCTAACTCGTAAAATATATACGGTTTTTCATGAGATCAGGCTGGAATACCCACCAACGTTTAACTCGCACGATTCGCACAAATGACACGTTATGCGCGTCAAACGCCCGAAACGCTCAATTCGCGCCGGAGGATGTCTGCTTTATTAATGCATCATTACAGTTTGTGTTATGAACATCACTGACATATCAAATGATGTGGCATGTTATAGATTTGTGCTGATAATTTATTGTAAAGAGTGATTATTTTAAACAGTCACAAGTTTGTAATAGTGCTGTGTAAAGGTTGTGCTGTTCTCCTTCTCACCACTAGGGATGCTAGAATGCATTGTATTTCTGTATAAATTCATTAAAATCACTTCTGTATTTGAAATCCCAGATTTAAAAATAAAATCTGAATTTCATAGAGACCTAAGATGCAAGGTTTGCATGAGTGAAACACTCTTTAAAGCTGCAGAATGTAAACAAAATTGGATATTATAAGCAAGTTAAAAATCAAGGTATAACTGTCTCCTTATTTTATGCCATTTTTTGATGGTAAGCTTAAAAATAAATAAGAATTTATAATCTAAGCCATTAGGTCAAAATTTCGCAGGTAATGTCAGTTTGAAGGTATAGAGTGCCGCAGGGATGACGTATTTTTGTAGGCTAGTTAGTGGGAACTGGTTCACTGGCAAAACCACAAATTAATTTTTTGCAAATTATCGGAAAGAAAAGTTTATGACACTTACATGCTTTGCCCAACAAGTTAGATGAACACAACTTTATGAATTTTGAAGTCAAAATTCAGCTTTTATATTTCTACACTGTAAAAATGTAAGGGAGCAAAAAACATTTTAGTTGAATCAACTCAGATTTACAAGTCATTTTAACTTACAATTTATTTTGACTAGAGACTAGTTGTTATAACTTATAAAATATAGTTGAAAGAAGTTGTACTGTAGCAACTCATCTCTTGTCAAGATAAATAATAGTAAGTTCACATGACATGTAAATCTGAGTTGATTCAACTAAAAAATTTAAGTCAGCAAATATTTTTTTACAGTGTAAATGCATTTACACTTCAAAATTCATTTGTATTTATCTGTAAAGATGAACTTGTTGGACAAAACATATACGTTTCAAACTATTGTTAAACACAGAGCTTATTTTTGTGTTAATCCAAAAGTGTATGGGAAAAATGAATGGGGCTTCTTGCGAGAGAACCAGTGTCACTACAAAAAATATTTTTAAGAATTTTTTATTTTCTTAGTATATTTGTCTTGGTTTCAGTAAAATTATCTAAAAATTCTTAAATTAAGATGCTTTTTTGATGAGCAAAACGATCCAAGAAAATAAGTATATTTTTAAACAAAAATATTTAATTTAAGTGATTTTGTGCATAAAACAAGCAAAAAATCTGCCAATGGGGTAAGCAAATTTAGTGTTTATTTAGAATTTAGTGTTTGAATTTAGATTTTTTTGCCTACCCCATTAGCAGATTTTTTTGGTTGTTTTGTGCACAAAATCACCTAAATTTGATATTTTTGGTCTAAAAACTAGTTATTTTTTATTGGGTCGTTTTGCTTATCAAGAAAAAGCATCTTAATTTAAGAATTGTTTGATATTTTTACTAAAAACAAGACAAAAATATTAAGATTTTTTTTCTTGAAAATCATTTTTTTGCAGTGCGGGTTGGCCTACAAAAAAATCCCATGCAGCACTATTGGATTCGGATGTAAAAAAGCGTACGCAAAGCAACTTCATGCAGAGATGGCGATAAAGAGTCAGTAGTAACGGTAAAAAAAATTACAAGTGAATTTGTATTTAATTCCTATTGATGTATGTTATCATTTAAAGAGTTATGGTTTCGAAACCTTTTTCATTTATTTGTCAGCACTTTTCGAATTGCATATTGTTTTAAAGGGATAGTTCATCCAAAAATGAAAATGTTGTCCTCATTTACCCACCCTTATGTTGATCTAAACCTGTATGAGTTCCAGTATTCTGTTGAACACAAATAAAGATATTGCAACCATACAGTTCACAATACCTAGATTTCCATAGTAGGAAAAACAAATACTAGAAGTCAATGGGTGCCGTCATTAAAAAAAAAAACATCTGAATTTTCAAGTCATTTATCAGAAAAGCCTTGTTTGGATCTGTGATATCAGCTTCATTACTTTATATAATAATTATGAAATTGAACATTTTGCTAATAACAGCATTTAGCAGCATTTTCAACATCTCCATGGCAACATCTACTCTCCAGAGGTCTGCTTCTGTTATGTTTAGTCTGGCGTTCATCAGGATGTTGAACATAAAAGCCGTGCACATGTTGCCCTCTTGACCGTCGTGGCATAGAAGCATTTAGGCTGTTGAGGAAAAATCACTCCAGCCGAAGTGCTCAGCTGTGACCCCTTTGGATAGACATCAGATGAAACGATTGCTCTTGGTCTCCTTTGCAGAGCAGCTGCCGAGGTGAAAGCAGAAAGCTGTCAATCTCCTCCAAGCCTTTAAAGCCAGGCAAAATTGGGACCAAAAAGTTGCTTTTACCTTTAGCTGTATTTCCATCAGAGGTTAACACACGGTTAACCACCTCAACTAAAAGTATTTGCTGGGAAACAAAATGATTGCATAGATATTAACATGGCACATATGTCAGAGTTCTTGTGCCATTTTCAGTATTTTACAGAAGTATTATTTATTTGGAACCAATGGCAATTTCTTATGGATCATTTTTGGATTTTGCATTCCTAGTGCTGTGCTTAGAAGAACCCCATTGTAAAAAATTAACCATGGGTTTATTATAATAAAAGTGCATTAACAAGAGCATAAAAGCATGTATAAAAGAAAAGTAATTATATGATGCAGTAAGGTTGAAAATAGCTGAATCCCTTCTATCTGCTTTGAATAACTATTCCAATAGCTTGTTTAACTCATGGTCCGTGAGCAATTTCCTCATTTTAGGCTATGTTTTGCCCTCTCTTTTACCTGGCGGATTTGTTTGGATACCCCTAGAGATGTCTGGTTTGTTTGAACTCCAGGATGAGCGTGGGTCTCCGTTTGATGGATTTTAATGTCATTTGCTTTCGAAGTCAATGTCAGTTCTCGATGGGAGTTCACCGACAGCCTCTTTTTCACCCGAACCCTGCAGGCCTCGCTTTATGCTAAACACAAAGACACGCTTATAACCTCAAATAAACATCTAAAGTTCTCCTCTTACATGCTTGGCACTCTGGGCTGTTTTGATCTCTCCACCTGCACGGTGAATTATAACTTTATACCCTGAATTGTTCTCATGGGGCTCTTTCTCCCACAAACAGTGTCCGTGAGGTCGCAAGACCAGCCTTTTCTTTACGTTCTTACCCGGCTGAGAAGACAGGTAGCATGTAGGTCACAGCAGGTTGATTCATTCGCAGGAACCGAAGTCCAGCTCATTTATCTTACTCTCATCCAGAAATAGATTCAACGCTATCTGCCTGCCAGGCTGCCGTCTTGAGGATAGATCCAAAAATCCAATAGTCTTAATCAAATATTAACACCTTATGTCATTATTTGAGTCCAATTTTGATACAGTTGGTGAAAAAGTAATACATTTTGGATACTTGATATTTGAAGGAATAATGCAATTTGAAAATTATTTCATACTATACTTTTTCTTTGAATAACACTATATTTCATTCGAGTAACAGAAAGATGTTACATATTACCTATGTAATGAATAATGCCTAAGTCTGTTTTTTTGTGAATCACTTTGATTCAGGAATGCAAGGTCTAAACATCTAAAACATTTATGAATTCTGAAATATGAATGGCTACATCGGATGGCACGCTTTGGAGTTCACGGTTGTGGATGCACTGCATTGCAATGCTGCATTTGTTTACACAATAACCATAAGTCTCTTATGAATATTTTCTCATAAGCGTACGTGAGTAATGTGAAATATTAATGTAACACATACAACGGTATGCGGTAATTCAGCTGTCTTCCCGAGAAACTCAATACGTTCCCAGGTGACCTGACTGTTAATTTGTGCTTGCAAATATTCCATCCTTAATTTGATCCATAAATGAAAAGCTGCGTATCGCTAAAGCTCATTCAATGCATCCTCCGGAGTGCCTGAAATCAACAATGAGCTTTCGGGTGTACAAAATGTATTATGCATTTTTCATGGACTTCTTACACGGCGCTTCATCCCTAGATCCTCTTGAAAAAGTCTATTCATTAACAGGATCAGTGGCAGTATACAATGACTCGATGGCATGACTCCGCATTATTGAGTCCTGATAAACTTGTTTCATTTGTAATCTCATAGTTTGCCACAATGGATGCAGAGACATGGAGAAAATTGCATTGCTTAAAAGTCAGAGCTGCAGCACAAAGTAATGTGGTTTCATCTACATATGCATAAGATGCAGACATATAAAGTCAACTGAAATGTTTCCTGGCTTCATTAAATTATGTATTGTTTTTACTTCATTTCTTTATTAACACCTTATTGAGGCCTTTCCTTTTATCTCATATGCAATGTTCTCTTGTGACCCATGCAATTGATTTTTGTGCAATGCAATATACTGAATTTTTTGTCGAAGATCAGGCTATACCTGCCAGCTTTTGTAATTTATTTATGTACTTAAGTGGACATCCTGAGCTTTTCTGACAAAGGCTAGAGGTGTGGCCATAATATTTGCATTTGCATGTATTCCTTTAGCAGATGCTTAAATCCCTAGAGGTGTAAAAATGAGAACGCATACTTGTATTTGGTTGAATGCAAACACCAAAATTATTTGACAATAACATTTTCAAGTATAAAAATATGAAAATGCATGACCCCCCCCCCCAAAAAAAAACCCCATTAGAATGTTGATTAAAGGGTTTTTGTAAAAACTAATTTGGTTATTGTGTGGCATTGCATTAGGAACCTTTATTTTAAGTGTATACTTCGATAAAAAGTGTTTGCTGAGCCTCGATATTGAAAAATCATCTGTTACGCAACACTACGGGTGTCTCGGTTCCTGCCACTCGCGCAGTGAGCTCGAGTCTGTCGAGTCGGGCGTCATTAAGGGTGCGCGCGCTCTCATAGTGGTTTAGGGACAGCAACATCCACAGATGCTCCATGAAGCAGTCACTGGGATTTTATTAGGTTAAGTCTGTAGTGCAAAACTAGTATGGACAAAGGGTTGCGATTGTACAGGTAGTGCGCATAGAAGGAACTTCATCGCGGATGTGCCAGGAGCGCGCAGACTGTCCAAACCTATCCAAACCTTTACTCGCCTCGCGTCCTTTCTTCCGGAGACTTAAACACACGGAAATAAGTTTAATCTTAATAAAAAAATGACCACAGATATAACCTTGGTGTCTCCACCGATACGCGCAACATTTAGTGGTTGTAAGTAAGCGCTGATGTTTGGAGTAGGCTAAACGTGCGCAATTCCGGAGCTGAAGCGAAGTGAGTCGTTTGGATTTTGGCTGTGTTGGAAATGCGCATCATGGTGTTTTTAAACCCCTTAAAGAAGGTGTGTGTCGACTGTGCGGTTGTTTTATTCTGCCTGGCCGTCATGTGTGAACTCGTTTGGGCTCAGAATGACACGGAACCCATCGTCCTGGAGGGAAAATGTCTGGTGGTGTGTGACTCGAACCCCGCCGACTCGAAGAGCTCGTCCTCACCGCTTGGCATCTCCCTGCGCGCTGCCAACTCCAAAGTGGCTTTCTCTGCTGTCCGCAGCAACAACCACGAGCCGTCAGAGATGAGCAACAAAACACGAATCATATATTTCGACCAGGTAAGGATCATTTTTTTATTAAGATATCAAAACGCATACCCAAGGCTATATCATAAATGGCACATGCAACCATAATCTAAAAAGTTGATGGTTCTGGGCATCTTGGGGGTTTGGCATTGCTTTTATAATAAAATGTATTGATATAATATTTGTAGCCTATATGAGTGTTCTTTTTAATAGCTCTTTTGGCCATTAATTGAAGTAAAGCTTATAATAAAAGTTGGACTATAGTTTTGGGTAGCCTAGTGTAGTGACAATTTAACAATTATTAGATAAAAATAAAATTTGTATAATAATATAAAACTATTTTATGAATTAAAATGACAACAAACACAAATGATATATTTTCTTTGAAATAATTTTACTAAAGGTAAGAAAGTGATTAACCAATTCAAATTTAATGTAATGCAATAAGAAATTATATTATTATTATTATTTTGCAAATAACATACAAGTTTACACAATAATGTAAAATGTACTTATTTAACATTGCCTGGTCTGTTTTTTAAAATATTAAAATAGTCACAGAGTTATAGTAATGAATGCCAGAAAACCTTTAACAAAATACTGCAAAAATAAGATCAGACTTCAGTTCACAGGAATGGTGTCATATGAATAATAAACAACTAATGTGTATGTCAGTGAACATGCACAAAAGCCTAATGCATGTTTGTGTTACGTGTCCACCAGACACAGGTATGAAATATTGTGATAGTCTTCATTCATAACTCAAACTGTCACAACGGTAAAGGGCAGATCTTTTAATTTGTATTGTTTTGTGCGAGAGTCTATCTATGATGCATACCCTGATGCATGATATTAAAAATATAGATTTTCTGAATTTATGAAATGCTCCTAATATGTTCACAGCAATTTAATATGGATTTTGAGGTAGATGAAACAATTTACATGACAGAGATTAAGTCTCATTGTTGACTGTGAAGTGATGCTATGTGTTTGGGTACACACAGATCCATACACACAATCTGGCAACCCACAAAGCACAAACCTGATTCAATTCAAGACGTGATAGATTTAATGAGGCAGGGTCGGATCAAACAGAAAGCTTGCAGGTGTGCGTCCCTGAGGAAACTGTGTGTTTTATTACCAATATCCTTGAAAGAGATTAGTGAGATGCAATCAACTTTTTTAATCATTTATTTACTCCCCACTTTCCCACAGAAGCAGGATTTATGAACATTTGTATCTCAGTTCATAAACACATGTCTTACAACTTTAAACAGAGAGAAAGAAAGAAAGACAGAAATATTATACATAATACATGCATAGCATCATATGAAGAACATTCGAAGGGCACCAATAGAAATTTGGGACCAGCATATACATTTACAAAAACAAGAATGTTAAATGCTGGTGATAAATTGCGGAGGATGGGTTCAGATTCAATTATTTTTGCTGAGATATATAAAAAGCTCAGAGCAGTTTTGCCCTTGAGAATGTTTTATTCCCTTCTCATTGCTTTGGCTGCATGAAAATAAAAAATAAGGCAAAAAGGTACAAAACCAGCACAGCCCCTGAGCACTCACCACCTTGACACATAGTATTGTCCAATACACCGCCTGACCTAATTTTTGCTCCAGGTTCACCATATGTTACTTAGATCTCAGACTACAGGAGAAAAAACTGTGTTTGTGTGGGTGCCACAAGCTTTTTGGATCAGTATGGATCTTGCATTTGGAATGCTGAGTAATCCTAATGCTAAACACAATCACAGTTTATGCCGGAAGTCTTTTTGGTCTTCATATATTCAGGGAATTCAGACTCTTTATAAATATTTATGTATGATACTATGAGATCTAAAGTTTGAGACCACTAAATTATATAGATACTGCATCATAATATTTTAAAAGAGAGAGAGAGAGAGAGAGAGATGCATTTTTAGGAGAGGTCTGACCTGCCTCCACTAAACTGTGTATCTGCCGGGATGTCAGACAGGTGGACAGATAAATAAGTCGGACATTCACTTTAATCCCTTTTATTAAACATAAACCCAAATTTTCATTTTAAGTTTTGAGAAAATTGGTTTTGTTGTCTTTAATCCTTGGAAGCCATTTGGACCATGTTTGGCCCTATAACAGCATTTCATTTTGATTTTGTTCGTCCATTGAACTTTACCATAAAAGGTGTGAACCTTTTTCAGTTTTGCTACATCCAGGAAAAAAACGCAGGTCTGTGGCGTGTGTTATTGTTTTATTGATTTAAACAAGGGGTCTCCAACTTTTTTGTGAGCAAGGGCTACCACAATGAATAAATTAATCTGGAGGGCTACTTTTTGATATAGTCTACTAAAAACATTTTTGTTTTACTTGTTGATAAGTTTTAGTATTGTTTAAAATGTTAATATACGTAAACCAAGCCAAGCTAATATAAAAAAATATTACAATTGAGACTATTAATAGAATGTGCTTTGGTGGGCACCTCACAGATTCTGTGCGGGTTACCGCGGGCACCACTTTGGAGACCCCAGTTGGATATATTTAAAGAGTAAAGTTTGTTTCACTCTCAGAAAAAAGCACATGAAGTTGCAAAAGTTATTCCTTGGGGCAGTACCTTTACAAAAACACACTTGTACCTTAAGCTCGATTTATAGCCGTGCGTAAGCTCTATGCCGTAGCTACACCATAGGTTATCCGTAGCCTCTGCATAGCTCTGGGTAGCCTGATGTGCACTTCGCAAAATTTTTAACAGCGCATCAGTTCTACGCGGACCGCAAGCACTGTGATTGGACCACCTGCCGTCAGGTAAAAAAACTGCGTCGTAGGTATTTCTGTTTGCGACGGTGAAAACAAAGATGGGCCAAGTTAAGAAGTGATTTAACTTAAACTGCAACAAAAATCGCTGTTTATTTGCTTCCATCATTGCTGGTCTTCTCAAATCATACACAGCAAGTTGCTGTTTTTTCTTTGTTTGTGGGTTAACTTGCCGAGCATCTTCTTCATTGACGGTTGCGCTGCTACTGTGGTTACACGCATGGATAATGCCTACCAACGGTCTGCGCGTGTGTTTGCACGTCAACGCTGAAGACAGCGAAAAAGTATAAATGAAAACCGGCACGGAACCTGCGCCGTAGGACCTACGCACAACTATAACAAGCCCTTTAGAGGTACATATTTGTACCTTAATGGGACATATTTAGGACCTTTTCAAAAAGTACTGTCCCAGTGACAAAAAGGTACAACTTTTGTACTTTTTTTCTAAAGCCCGGGATACACTGCACGATTATTGGCTGTCCCAGACGAAAGATTGCCATCGTGAAACTATCGTCGCGATTTCTGTGATCGTGGCTCTTCATCGGTGGTCCTATGTCGTACAATGAGAGAGGTTCAAAGACTGACGTTTTCCCGGTCTTGCGTCCAAAGATAGCCTACGATAGTTTTCTGACAGTGTCAGAAATTCGGCATGATCACCGCACAGTGTGTTTGGTGCTACGACCTGCGCGCCGGTATTTGTTTACCACGAGCGCATGCTGGTGACGTTGCGCAACGTGTGGCGCTGCCGCCGAAGCTTCCGTGTCATCATCGTACAGTCTTCATGCCTGTCGTAACCGAGTTTAAACGCTCCGTGTCGCACAGTGTGATAAGTTAATGATCTTATAGGAGGGCAAAAATCCTGCAGTGTATTCCGGGCTTAAGAGGGTGTAATGGTTTTAATGGGAGTCCTAATGCATGAAGAAACAATGTTCCCTATCAAAAGCTACTCTCAATGCTGCGCTGCTAAGCGCTATGGGGAAACGTCTTTATTGTTGACCCGCTGAATATAGTGTGCAAACACGTCAATGAAATTGACCCGGAGGTATTTATAGTCTCGGTTGATGACGACATCAAAGCGCACGTGAAGCGAGACTATAAATTAAATGAAAACAGCTGTGATACTAGGGTCTTTTGTCTTCAGACCGACATCTGTGTATGTGTGCTACACGATCTAAAAAAATCATCAAAAACTATCTCTTACCTTTTGAACTCCACTCGAGATCTTTGTTAGGAGTTAGATTCCAACTAGATAGAGTGCAGTCTTTCTCTCTTTCCGATATTACAAGAGTTTAAGTTAAAAGAATGAGTAAGAGGAGCCACAAGCAGTCTAAGGTGTGTGTTTGTTCTCGCGCTATCGCTAAGGACGACACACACACTTACTGCTTTGTGTGTCTGGGGGAGGAGCATGCGGTCACGGCTTTACAGTCAGATGAGTGCGAGCATTGCGAGTCATTCTCTATAAAAATGCTTCGTGCTCGCCGTGATTATTTCTTAACCGCACCTAAAAGTTTAGGCTCATGGGGCTCCCAGATGGATTTGGCTGATGAGCAAGAGACAGGCGCGTCCTCTTCTCTTGCTTTATCTCCAAATCCATTTATTCCTTCACATGATCTTGAAGCGCACCCTGGTGCTTCTTCGGTTCATGTGGGGGGAAAAGATGATGATGATGATTATGATGATGATTTTTCTCTCGGTTCTGCGGACTTTGATAAACCAGCCTCCGAGCGTTCCTCGCACGATCATAGATCGGTCGAGGAACTTCTCGAGGTGGTAACCCGTGCGGTGGCCAGATTACAGATTGACTGGCCTCGCGAACCAGAGACGCCCAAAACAAATAAATTAGGTGATAGGTTTCTGTCTGTTGGCAAAGAGGAGAGGACGAAACATGAGCCTCTCCCCTTCTTTGAGGATCTCCACGGTGAATTAGATAAATCGTGGAAGAGACCATACTCTTCACGTGTTTTCGTGCCCTCGACGTCGGTTTATTCGACTATCGTGGGTGCAAAAGCACGCGGATATACTGAGATGCCACAGGTGGAAGAGACGCTAGCTAGTTATCTCTCGCCTGGCTCGGCATCAACATTAAAGAAACCTTCCCTTCCTACAAAGCCGTGTAGAGTAACCTCAGCTTTAGTGGGTAAAGCCTATCAATCTGCAGGTCAGGCTGGTGCTGCGCTGCATACTATGGCGGTGTTACAGGCGTATCAGGCTGACTTATTAAAGGATTTGAGTGCGGGCGAGACTATTGACAAAGAGGTGTTTGATGAGCTGCGTAGGGCTACAGATCTGTCTCTCCGTGCGACCAAGCAAACGGCTCGCGCTATCGGCCGTTCTATGTCCGCTTTGGTTAGCACGGAGAGGCATTTATGGTTGAATCTGTCTGGTATAAAGGAGAAAGATAAAGCGTTTCTCTTAGATGCTCCTGTTTCCCCGTCAGGGCTGTTTGGCGATGCGGTTGACTCCGTCGTCACAAAATTTACAGAGGCTAAAAAACATGAAGAGGCTTTTTCGCAGTTCTTGCCTCGCCGCGCACAAGGGGAGGGGCTTTCTGTCACGGTCACCCGACCTCTTCCCGGTCCTTCAAAGCGAAGGGACGCGAAGAAGGAGAGTGTGGCGAATCGTGTTCCCCCGCAAAGAGCTTGGGGTTCGACTCGCCGCCCTCAGCAGCCCCCCAGGGCAGACCTCAGGACTGTTATTAATAGGAAAAAGCAGTCCTGACGGTTGCATCCACTCTAGGGCTCATCGGCGGGGCGGAGCATATCGCTTTACATCCGATCGCTCCGTCCCGTTGCCCTCACGAAACCTCCCCACCTCCGCCGCCTCTGGGCTTGCGGATGGCGGTGGTTTCCAGCCAAAAGTTAAAGGCCCCCTGTTCTCCTGCTGTCATTCAGGAAACAGGTCTTTTAACATCCCCCCAAGAAAAAATATTAAAGCTAATACCATTATCAGAGAGTCTGGCAGCGTGGGAACTTCTGCCAGGTATTTCTGGTTGGGTAATAAGCACAGTACACATAGGATACAGAATCCAATTTATTCGTCGTCCTCCGCGCTTCAACGGCGTGATATTTACTTCCGTGAGACCGGAGCGGGCACATGTACTGTTGCAAGAGATACAAACTCTGTTGATGAAAGGGGCCATAGAACATGTTCCCCTCCCAGAGAGAAACTTGGGTTATTACAGCAGATACTTCCTGGTTCCCAAGAAAGACGGGGGGTTGCGTCCAATCTTAGATCTTCGAGGTTTAAACAAAACAGTAAAAACTCTCAAGTTCAAGATGTTAACAGTCAAGTCGGTTGTGGCACAAATTCAACGTCACGATTGGTTTGTCACAATCGATCTGAAAGACGCATATTTTCACATAGAAATATTGCCACAACACAGGAAGTTCCTGAGGTTCGCTTTTGCAGAAGAAGCATACCAGTTTCGGGTTCTTCCGTTCGGCCTAGCCTTATCACCCCGCACATACACGAAATGCATGGATGCAGCACTGGCTCCATTGAGACTCCGGGGCATCCGCATTCTAAATTACATAGACGATTGGCTAATACTAGCGAAATCACAAGAGGTGGCGCTCCAACACAGAGACATTGTGTTAGCGCATCTACTTTCTCTAGGGTTGAGACTCAACACCAAGAAAAGCGTTCTTTCTCCTGCCCAGAGAACGACATATCTAGGGATAGTCTGGGACTCGATTACGATGCGAGCACATCTGTCTCCCGCACGGATCGCGACCATTCAGCATTCCTTGAGCAAAGTCAAGCTAGGCCAGGACCTCACGGTAAAACAATATCAAAGGATATTAGGGCTCATGGCTTCAGCATCCACGGTGATTCCTTTGGGGCTGTTGCACATGAGACCATTTCAGTTGTGGCTCAGAGCCAGAGGGTTTCATCCAAGGGCCAACCCTCGGAGGCTAATAAAAGTGACGCGCCGAGGGCTTCGTACACTAACTATGTGGGTAAGACCCCGGTTTCTTGCCTTGGGTCCCACGCTAGGGGCGACTTGTCGTCGCAGGATGCTAACGACAGACGCCTCCCTGACGGGCTGGGGTGCGATCTTAGATGGTCGTCCAGCTCAAGGGAAATGGGAGGGTCATCAACTCAGTTGGCACATCAATTGTCTGGAGCTGATGGCTGTATTTCTGGCCCTGAAATATTTTCTCCCCCAACTGAGGGGCTGTCATGTCCTAGTGCGGGTGGACAACACAGCGACAGTCTCGTACATAAATCACCAGGGAGGTCTGCGCTCGCGCAATTTGAACAGGTTGGCGAGGCGGATCTTACTCTGGGCTCAGGACAAGTTCCTGTCGCTCAGGGCAGTCTACATACCGGGGAACCTGAATGTAGCGGCGGATTCACTGTCCAGAGAAACGTTGTTGACTGGGGAATGGAAACTCCACCCAGACATAGTTTCTCAGATATGGACCAGATTTTACAGAGCGGAGGTGGACCTCTTCGCCTCTTCTCAGACAGCGCAATGTCCCCTTTACTTCTCTCTGAGTCCCCCAGCCCCCCTGGGTCTGGACGCAATGGCGCATATATGGCCCAACAAGCGCCTCTATGCGTTCCCTCCAGTTGCACTACTCCCGCAGGTCCTAGCCAGAGTTCGCCAACAAGGCTCGTGCCTCTTATTGATAGCACCACGTTGGCCGAACAGAGTATGGTTTTCGGAGATAATATCTCTCCTCAACGGCTCGCCGTGGGCGATTCCGGAGAGGAGGGACCTTCTGTCTCAGGCGGGGGGCACGATATTTCATCCCAGGCCCGACCTGTGGAATCTTCATGTTTGGCCCCTGAAGGGCACCAACTAAGAGGCACAGGGCTCTCACCTGACGTTATTGAGACCATTTTAAGTGCTAGGGCCTCCTCCACTAGAAAGTGTTATGCCCTTAAATGGGGTGTCTTTGAAGCATGGTGCATGACACATAATGCAGATCCTGTTAACTGCCAGATTGCTACAGTTCTGAGTTTTCTGCAGGAAAAGTTGTCAGCAGGTTTATCCCCATCCACTCTCAGGGTTTATGTGGCCGCTTTTTCGGCTTGCCACGCTTTTGTGGACGAGGCGCCGCTCGGGAGGCATCCTCTGCTCGGTTGCTTTATTTGTGGGGCAAAACAATTGAGGCCTCCAACAAGAACTAAGATTCCTTCGTGGGACCTAGCTATAGTCCTTGAGGGTCTGGTTCAGACCCCTTTTGAACCTCTAGAGTCAGCGTCTGATAGACTTCTGACACTAAAGATGGTTTTCCTAATCGCAATAACTTCTCTTAAGAGAATTGGGGATATACAGGCTTTGGCGGTCTCGCCATCCTGTTTAGATTTTGCCCCAGGTATGGTGAAGGCCATTCTGCATCCTCACCCTGATTACTTGCCTAAGGTTCCCTTCTCGGCTGCACATCCGGTCATTCTTGAGACTTTCTGCCCGCCGCCATTCGTTACGTCGGAGCAGGAATTACACCACAAATTGTGTCCAGTCCGTGCTCTCCAGGCCTATGTCCACCGCACTAGCCAGTGGCGTAGGTCAGAGCAGTTGTTTGTCTGTTTTGGGGGCCGCAACAGAGGTGCAGCTGCCACCAAGCAGTCTATATCTCATTGGGTTAGGGATGCTATTGCTCTCGCTTATGAGGCGCGCGGTCAGGTTTCGCCAACGGGGCTGAGAGCCCACTCCACCAGGGGGGTAGCCTCCTCTACGGCTCTAGTAAGAGGTGCCCCCTTACAGAGCGTTTGTGATGCGGCAGGCTGGTCCTCTCCGCATACATTCATAAAATTTTATAGCTTGGATGCTCATGTCACTCCAGGTTCCCATGTCCTCGAGTCAACATCACAAGCTACTGTCTAACTATTTGCTCTACTTATAGGTGTTAGTGAGGCGGCAGGAGTATCCTTTCCGCACACACCCATGACTTATAGTTTGGCTACTTATGTCTGAGATTTCCTTGCGTTCTTTGTGCGCACACCTACACACCCGTAAGGGGTCCAGACATCTCCAAGCACGGCAGCGTGGGTATTGTCGTTCCCCATAGCGCTTAGCAGCGCAGCATTGAGAGTAGCTTTTGATAGGGAACGTTGGGGTTACTTGACTGTAACCTTGTTCCCTGAAAAAGCGGAACGAAATGCTGCGCTGTCTTGCCGTGCAGTAGATGAACCAGGACTGGTCTTCAGACAAAAGATCTGAGTATCACAGCTGTTTTCATTTAATTTATAGTCTCGCTTCACGTGCGCTTTGATGTCGTCATCAACCGAGACTATAAATACCTCCGGGTCAATTTCATTGACGTGTTTGCACACTATATTCAGCGGGTCAACAATAAAGACGTTTCCCCATAGCGCTTAGCAGCGCAGCATTTCGTTCCGCTTTTTCAGGGAACAAGGTTACAGTCAAGTAACCCCAACGTTTTATATATATATATATATATATATATATATATATATATATATATATATATATATATATATATATATATATATATATATATATATATATATATATATATATAAAACACCTTCCCATTTCTTTGGCCCCGTTTACACGTACATGGTTATTTTGAAAAACTGAGACATTTTCCTTTGTTTACACCCAAACGGAGAATTCGCCTATAAAAACCAATTCTTTCTAAAAACTCTGGCCAGAGTGGAGATTTGTATGTAAACTGAGACAAACAGGCAGCCAACGTCACAGTATGCGCCAGAGTTTGCACCTACGTCAAAAGTGCGACCTTGTTCAAAAGGAAGAGGTAGTGATTCGTTCCTGTTGTTGCTTTAGGGATTCTGATTAGCTTACTTGGGCTTGAGCTTCTTGTTACACCGCCACCTACAGGTTTGGCATGCTCTTGACGGCATATATACACGGGTACGTGTAAATGAACATCTTTCTGAAAAGTGACATGTGTGCACCATGTTATTTTTGTAACCGGAGAGGTTTAAATGTCTGTTTATGAAAATAGCTGCCTTTGTTGTGAAGTGGTTCTTCATTTTCGCACCCTAAACAGTAGTTGTCTTGTTGGCTATACTGCTGAGGGCCTATAGGGTTTGGTTCTGTATAAATGAAATCAACTGTGTTTCAAGTGCAAATACATGTATGTCACCTCGGTGCATTAAAAGTTCACATTCTGTATAGGTTCAATACATACTATAGCTCTTCATGGTATACAACTGCCCACCTCAAAAGAACATTTTTTAATTTACTTTTTCAAGGCTGAATGGTGGGAAATCCTGAATTTTCTTTTGAATATCGCAAAGACAAAGAAGGCCAATTGTATGCATGGCTGAATACATCTTTTATTTCGGCTGCCTGTTATAATCTAACAGGAATGTGTTTTAAAGTCTTTCTTACAGATCTAATAAAGGTACAGTTAAGTCTGGATGTTTCATTGTGTTGGATTTTATTGAAGCTCATGTTCACCTTTTTGCAGGTCCTTGTCAACGTAGGAGACTATTTCACCTTGCAATCGGTGTTTCTGTGTCCACGGAAAGGAATCTACAGCTTTAACTTCCACGTTATTAAAGTTTACCAGAGCCAGACAATCCAAGTAAGTCAAGAAACAGATTTTGCATCTCCCTTACTGTCAGCACAGGTTGTGTAACTTTTGTCTCTTGACAGAAATGCAATATAATACTTATAACTAGATTATCAGTGGTGTATAAAGACCTTATATAATAAACAACCGTATATTCTGGACTATAAGTCGCAAATGCGTTTTGAAGAGGTAAAAACATATATAAGTCGCATTTATTTAGAAAATGATTACACAAAATCCAAGCCGAAGATATTTAATCTGGGAAGACAAGTTATTCAACTAAACAATGGAATGCAGAATAGCAGACTGAATAGGTGTCTGTACATGTTAATGTAACATTAACATTTATTCAGCTAACACAATAGCATACAGAACATACCTGGTAGGCTGAATAGGCTAAATTAACACGACAAGCCAAATCAAGTTCACCAACCTCCCAAAGTCATTCCACATCACTGAATCCATTGAATTACATACATACAGGAGCAGCATATAGCGGACCCTCACGGCTGTAGACGGTAATGATGTCTCTTGGAATTCTTTTTGACATATAAGTTGCACCTTACTATAAGTCACAGGACCAGCCAAACTATAAAAAAGTGTGACTTATAGTCCCGGAAATACGGTATATTGTTTTTATTAGCTTAGAATGGGACACAGAGCCGGCGCCAGACCATAACTAACAGGGGGGCACGCAATTAGCAACAATAACTTCAAAAACAAGGCATTAAAACAACAAATACATTGCAAGCACACACTCTGGTACAGACTGTCAGCTAATTTCCCGTACAAAGTGTAGAAGATCACAAACTACCGGTATGCGCAAAAGTTAAACTATTTTGAACTTTGACCGATGCGCTCGCGCTTTGCTCGACGCAACAACAAACCGCGCGGTGCAAGCCATTGAAATGAATGGGTTTCATAGCGCAGCGCACACCGCGTCCTAAAAGCCGCTTTACCATAAACACGTTATACTGTTAACGGTCTATAGCCACACTTCACATTTAAGCTTACGTAACTTAAAACAACGCTAACTTACCTTTAAAAAAGCTGATGCCTGCGTGTACGAACATTAAACTTTCTTAAAACAGTGTCCTGCAGATTTGAAAATTCCACCTCGACCTGTAATCTCCGAGTTTGAGCCAATCTAAATTCTAAATGTTCTAATATCCATATTTTACACGATCCATAAAATGCCGCGAAAAACACGTTGCTAGTATCAAGTCACAAATATGCTAAAGACGTAAAGACGCATGAGACGCCGCAAAACAACCAATCAGAGAAACTGGTCTATTTTAATTAAAGAAAACGTATATCAACTATATTTTCCTCAATTGATTACATTAAAAGTCATGAAACATTCAATGTTTAATTTATTTTAATTATTCTTGATATATATTACATTAATAAAAACTGTGTAGGGGGGCACAACAACCTGTTAAGTTTCTACAGTAGCCCTAAACAGACAAACTACTCTATATATATTATTTTGTCACTACATTGTCTCAGACGATGATGTGCTTGTCCTGTGGTGGCTACCAGTGGGGATAATGCATTACAAGTAACGTGCATTACGTACGGTAATAATATTACTTTTCTGAAGTAACGAGTAAAGTAACACATTACTTTTTAAATGTACACATTAATATTTGAGTTTCTTTTTTTTTTAAAGTAATGCAAGTTACTTTTTAGTTTAATTAATTCCATTAAAAAATTATGTACTGAACTAAACTAAACGTAGTCACATTATTTACTCTAGAGATCAAGCCTCAGCCAAGAAAAGTAACACAAAAGTAACTAAAAAGTAACGTAAGCATTACTTTCCATGAAAAGTAACTAAGTAATGCAATAAGTAACTTTTTTGGGAGTAACTTAATATTGTAATGCATTACTTTTAAAAGTAACTTTCCCCAACACTGGTGGCTACCATAGATGCGTTTCGAAAGGAGCTGTGGACTGAGCCGTTGCTTGCAATTCACAATCTCACCTCTAGATGCCGCTTAAAATTTACACACCCAGTTGATTGGTAAATGAAAAATTATATTTGACCCAACAATGGGTTGAAACAACCCAACACAAGTTAAATTACAACCCAACGTGTTGGGTTCATCCATTTTTGACCAAATGGGTTGAAATTAAGCCAGCATTTTTAAAGTGTATGTGTGTAAAAGTAGTGCATAGAAATATTAGAATTTATTAAGAATTTGTGAGAATAATTTTTTTCATTTCTTTTAGTGTGTCCACGGTATTGAATAAGTTTTTCCTCCCTTGCTCATTTCTATGGCATCTGCACTGATTTTCTCACACTTTTCTTGTGCGTCAGGTGAATTTAATGTTAAATGGAAAACCAGTCATCTCTGCTTTCGCCGGGGATAAAGACGTCACGCGTGAAGCAGCCACCAATGGGGTTCTCCTGCATCTCAATAAAGAAGACAAGGTTTACCTGAAGCTCGAGACAGGGAATCTGGTAGGTGGATGGCAGTACTCCACCTTCTCTGGTTTTTTGGTTTTTCCACTGTAAAGCACATTAAAAACTGCCGCCGTTATTCTCCGACAAACCTACTACGTCATCGCGTAAGCAGTCCTTCAGTGTTATCTGGAGGCGGCCGAATGGATTCATAACTCCAGCTCATTCAACTGTCGTCTAAAGACTACTGGAAAAAGCTTTTGTGACAATGAATCTGAAGACTGCTGTGCAATATCTCCCATCATCTTCATAGACCAGCAGGTCCATCGTAACTCTGTTGGTTTAGTAAGTGATGTCAACGTTTTTGTGTCAGATGTCTGGGAGCATCCGTTACGTTTTCGTGATTAAAAATGACAGCGCCAAACCCCATTGAAAAAAGGTGATTATTGATCTTAACGCAGACACGAGAGAAAACATTGACTCATTTTTGTAGCTGAGAGGTGTTAACGGGAATTTTTGTGTGATCACTCATTGACTTCACGCAGTGTTTGTTTTAACAGATTCTTTGACGGCATATGACACATCATAATGGGTGTAAAGGTGCCAATTAGTTCAGACAAGCTGCTGAAACACCAGCAGAGTAACTCATTAACATGAAGACGTTATGCATATCAACGCAGTCATAATGAATTTGTGTTTTCTGTAATGATCATAACTTGACCTATAGGGTTTTGATCTTAGGGGGGCGGGGTGAACTGTTCCTTTAAAGTCTTTGGTTTGGATCTGAGCATTCAGTTTATAACCTTAACAGCAGGTTGTGACCCTGGACAACAAAACCAGTCAAAAGTTGCACGGGTATATTTAAAGAGTTTGGTTCAAAAACGCAATAAAATTTTTGATCCATAATGGGTAAATATTGGACAGAAAAAAATATATTTTTTCCAAGTATTTTTGTCTTGTTTTCAGTAAAAATCTATAAAATTCTTAAATTAAGATGCTTTTTCTTGATGAGCAAAAGAAAATAAGTCTAGTTTATAGACCAAAAATATCAAATTTAATTTTTTTGTGCATAAAACAAGCAAAAAATTGGGGTAAGCAAATTTTTCATGAAATTTTCTTGAATTTAGTGTTTAAGAAAAATTTTCAAGATTTTTTGCTTACCCTATTGGCAAATTTTTGTTTGCTTGTTTTATGCACAAAATCACCTAAATTCGATATTTCTGGTCCAAAAACTAGACTTATTTTCTTAGGGCGTTTTGCTTATCAAAAAAAGCATCTTAATTTAAGAATTATTTAATATTTTTACTGAAAAGAAGACAAAAATACTAAGATTTTTTTCTTGAAAATAATTTTTTGCAGTGTAGCATTAAAAAAAACTTGGATTTGTTGCATTTTGCGGAAAAAAGAATCAGTTTTTATAATAAATCTTTGAAAATGAAATTATGATGTTTAATGTTATTATAACCTAATGATGTTATGTGAAAGTTTGTAACAGAAAACAGTGGTTTTCATCATAACACTTTTTTTGGTATAGAAAACACATTTTTACCGAAATTAGTCAAAATGGATTTATTGCGTTTTGGAACCAAACTTGTAGCAATAGCCAACAATGCAGTACATTGTGTGAGTCAAAATTATAAATTTTTCTTTTATGCCAAAAATCATTAGGATATTAAATAAAAATCATGGTCCAGGAATTTTTTTATATATAAATATATAAAAAATATTTTTCATTAGTATATGTGTTGCTAAGAACTTTACAGGCGATTTTCTTCATATTTAGATTTTTTGCACCCTCAGATTCCAGATTTTCAAATAGTTGTATATCAGCCAAATCAAGTCCTATTCTAACAAACTATATATCATGCTTTCAGAATATGTATAAATCTCATTTTCAAAAATTGACCCATTTGTGGTCCAGGGTCACATATCATTATTTCAGAGAGTTTGCAAGACTTGAATGGCACTAAATATTTGGCTAAAGTGGCTTAATATTTTGATGGTACACTCTTAAAAATAAAGGTGGTGCCACTAAAGAACCATTTTTGGTTCCTCAAGAACCTTTCAGCCAAATAGTTCTTTAAATAAGCATTTCTTTTACACCTTTTTGCACTACAAGGAACTTTTTTTGAACAGAAAAGTTCTTCAGACGTTAAAGGCTCATTATGAAAGCATTCAGCCAAAAATGGTTCTTTTATGGCATCGTGAAGCACCTTTATTTTTGTGAGTAAATTCTGTAATAAAATGTGGCACTTTATTATGTTCAGTTCATGGACATCTTGGATGTTGGACTGCCGGTTTAAGTATTGGGGTTTAGATTTGTATCTTTGTATGGGTTTGGTACTGAACCTTTAAGGGTTTGGTCTTAACTACAGTTTCAATAATTACAGGGTGAGATGGTTACATGCTTAATGTTGTTCTTTTCCTTAGTGTTGTATACGTTAAAAGAGATAATGTTCACCTGACCAGTACGATTCATTATTTTCTCGGCCATTTGTGACCCTGGACCACAACCCCAATCATAAGTTGAACGGGTATATTTGTAGAAATAGCCAACAATACATTGTATGGGTCAAAATTATAAATTTTTCATTTAAGCCAGTAAAAATCATGTTCCATGAAGATATTTTGTGAATTTCCTATTGTAAATATATAAAACATTTATTTATCATTAATTTTAAACTTTAAAGGTGATTTTCTCAATATTTAGATTTTTTGAATACGCATATTCCTGATTTTCGGCTAAATAAAGTCCTATCCTAACAGACCATACTGTACATCAATGGAAAGCTTGTTTTGTAAACTTTTAGTTAATCTTTAAAAAATTAACTATTGTGATTGGATTTGACTGGATTTGTGCTCCAGGGTCACATTTTTATTTACATTTAATATATTATAAAATCCGGCTTCTTTCTGTATTTAAACCATCCAATCACCATAAAGATGTAGCTTTTCATGGCTCATGTGACTAATGAAAACAGTGAGACATGGATATGTGTGAAATATATCACAGTTTTCAGTATATATACCAAACCTTGCATTTTTCTGTAAATATTTCATTTTCATTCTTCTGTAAGATAAAATAATTTCACTATTTTTACAATAGATTTTTAGAAAGGACAGGTGATATATGAAGTGATGATATGTGTGTTTGACTTCACGCAGTGCCACAAGAACCGTCAGGTGAAAACGTTGAATTATCGCAAGAGTGATTTGAGAAACTGTACAGAGTCGTAGGTTTTTGAATCGCCACCGCGGTACTTTTTTGCGGCACCACTTGAAGTCATACACATCTTATAACTTGGCCCTCGGTCATATGACTTATTGGTGTTATGGGGCAATTGTTACATTTCAGTGAAGATGAATGCATTTCAGAAACTTCAATTGGTGATTTTTTTTCTCTAGGTAAATTTTCCCCAGTTAGTCCTAATCTATTCAAACAGAAGTGGTTTTATTTGGCATCATAATGACATACAGAATGTACATTTATTGCCATCTAAACTGGAAATGTTCGTATCTCTCAGAAAATTCCTGGCCACGATTATATTTCATTATGTTTTGTGGTTATTTGAAACAAATTATCATCAGAGTTAAAAATAAAAAAGTGATTAGGCTTCATTTTAAAGAGCTTTTTTAGCCAATGGGATGATAAATATATTATTATGAATGCCATCAACATCACTATGTTCAAATATTTTTACGTGACCACATGCAATTTACACTTCTGAGTCTGAATGCATACATTTGCAGGCAGAAAACATTTACAATAGTGTAGCAGATGAAAGCAGCGGTGTGAATTTTCAGCAGGCTGATGGGTCTCAAAATTAAACTAATTATCTGATATTAAAGTGAAAATGCTCGTCAAACAGTTTCCATGGCAAACATGGATCCCTTTCAACAAATGAGGGTTTTATGTGCATCTGTGTCGAAAGCTTTATTTTTATATAATTTAGGATATTTTCTATCTGTCAATATTCATGTTGTATTCCACTTCATAAATGTTTCATCCATGCACATTTAAAACATCTCTAATGTGCTCTTATGATGAGAGAATATAATGGATGTAAAGTTACAAAAAGTGGATAATGGAATCAGACTGTATCGACTTGAAGTTTCAAAGGACAGATACAGATATAGAAGTGATTATACTCCTGTTTAAGGTGAACATTTCCTTCATTTTAAATGTCCACCTGCTAATCACCAGTCGAATCATGATCTTCTCTGGTGCTATGAGACTGAAATGATGATATGACTTTACATGGATAGTAACAATCATTGTAATAATCACCAAAATGTATTTGACCACATGATTGGATTGTTGCTGATTTGAACAAAAGCCTTTAAAACCATTATGTGTTTTTGTCCTATTAAATTGAAGCATATATGAAAATGTGTCTTTGTTCATTTCGTAGTAATACTCCAAAACCACTCAAATGTTGAGTCAGTTACATCCAGCATTATTGAACTTTTGATGTCATGCCGAGTATCTTGCTGATGGTATTATAGATGTGACCTCGGGTTTAAGGCTGTGTATTATAATAAGTACACTTTCATTCCATTATAATTTTTTTCGTTCAGATGAGTTTCTGTATTTCATTGTTTAGTTAGTGTCAGTCTGTACACTCAAAAAATGATTTTCAAGAAAAAAAATTCTTAGTATTTTTGTCTTGTTAAGATGCTTTTTCTTGATGAGCAAAACGACCCAAGAAAATAAGTCTAGTTTTTAAGTGATTTTGTGCATAAAACAAGCCAACAAATCTGCCAATGGGGTAAGCAAAAACATCTTCAACATTTCTTGAAAAATTCAAGAAAAATCTGCTTAATCCATTGGCAGATTTTTTTGCTTGTTTTATGCACAAAATCACTTAAATTTGATATTTTTTGCAGTGTATGTGACCATGTTCAGTTTAATTCAGTACATTATTTTATTTTTAAATTGAATTAATTAAACTGAAAAGTATGCACAAACTCACTTAAATTTGATATGTTTGACTTATTTTCTTGGGTCATTTTGCTCACCAAGAAAAGGCATCTTAACTTAAGAATTTTTAGATATTTTTACTGAAAACAAGACAAAAATACTAAGAATTTGTATTTTACTAAAAAATTTTAAGAAAAAAATTAAGCGATTTTGTGCATAAACAAGCAAAATAATCTGCCAATGTGGGAGCCTATTTTATCTTGAATTTAGTGTTTAAGAAAAATGTTCAAGATCATTATTTATTTTTAAGTACATTATTTTATTTTTAAATTAAATTAATTGAACTGAAAAGTAACTCGCATTACTTTTTAAAAAAGTAACTCAAATATTAATGTGTACATTAATGCGTTACTTTACTCATTACTTCAAAAAAGTAATATTATTACGTAATGCGCGTTACTGTAATGCGTTACCCCCAACGCAGTTCATAACGCCAACACTAGAAGCTCTATCTTAAAAAACAAATAGCCATTTTATGCGATGACTTCTTTTATAGTCAACTTTGTGTTCACACATGTTCAAGATCGCTCTAATCTGACGTTAACACAATGTTCTTATTTTTTGCATTAAAAAGTAGAAAAAGTTTTAATAAAAAAATAATAAAGTAAAAAAACTTTAAATTTATGCAATATAACTTTATTAGGTATGAATGTTAAAAAATTATTATTTTGCACAAAATAGAGGAGACAATAACGTGTCTTTTGATACTTTAGCTGACGTGCTAACCCTGAGATTTAGCCAACATTAGCACACATGTTGGTTTGTCACTTTTCACACTGGAAATGGTAATGAGATAAGATATGAAAATGTAATGAATACAACATATGTGCCCAAGACTTCCTTCTTTCATTTACTATCAGATTTATACCATTGTGATGTATGTTGCTCAGCAAATGTTAGACAATGTGAAAAGTGTGACAACTTACCCCGCTTTCCCTACTGCCGAAACAAGATTTTATCCCGTTTATTTATCAAACCCCGCATTGTAATTTTAAAGATTATATACAATTTTATAATAAATTTAGTGGTATTAGTGGTGCTTAGATTATTAATGTTAGAGTTATAGCTTTTGACAATTAAATATTACGCTTTAGTACTATAAAATTGAAAAATTGAAAATTACTTTATTTGTAACACATAAAAAACTTCACCTAAAGTTGATCCAACTTTTCACTTTTTACAGTGTATGTAACTTTAGCTTGTTTGTTCAACCATCCTGATCTCACAAGAATTCGTACATATTTTACGAGTTGGCTAATTTGTATAAATTTGTACATAGGGATGCATAACAATTAATCGTGATTACTCTATAGGGGAATAAAAGTTTTTGTTTACATCATATATGTGTGTGAACTGGGTATAATAACTTTGTATAAATAAATGCACAGACATGCATGCATATATTTAAGAAATGTGTATATACATTTGAAAATGTATGTATAATTTATATAAATATAAATACTTCATATATAAATATATATTTTTTCTTAAAATTATACATGCATATGTGCATATTTATATATACATAATTATTATACACAGTTTACAGACATATATGACTTAAACAAAAACTTTTATTTTGCTATAGATTAATCGCGATTAATCGTTATGCATCCCTAAGTATGATCGTCACAGGGGCAAAAGCAAATTGTACAAAAATGCATAAATGTGATTGTACAAATTTATACAAATTAACCACCTTGTAAAATATGTACGAATTGCCATGAGATAGAGTTGGATATAAAGTAAATGATACTTGAAATTTAGGCAGCTTTTTTAAAGATATTGTTTTTCTACACAGTTGGACGTGTGAATATAGCCTGGTGGGTTAAAAATCCCTAAAATTTTTATAAGGTGAATATCACAGCGGTATGGAGCTGAACTGTTTTCATCTGAACAAAAAGTAAAAATCATGCACCTATCAGGCTTTAGCATCATGATGGTGGTGAGTTTCGCATAAGCAAACAGCACTTCGCTTTTTTATTATAAAAAAAATCTCGTTTAATTTTGAGATGCTGTTTTGGCACTATGCTTTTACAAACCTTTCACCTGAATGTGTGACTTTCAGTTTTAGTGATCGTTTTAACACGTATCTTTTTCAATATGCACCATCACAGGGAATAACATCTGTAAAACATGACATGACCTAAATAAACTTTCTTTATAAGACCCTCCACAATCAATAATTAACGTATCAATCTCTTTATATGAATTTCCATGCATTCGTGCCATTTTCTGCATTGAAAAAAAATGCAGCATTTATGTCATATCAACATATATTTTTATGCTACTTTACCTTAAAATATTAAGTTAAACAATTTCAACTTGTTTTTTTAAGTTATGTCAACTATTCACAGGCCAAAACTTAATTGACTTGCAAAACAAGTTGTTTTCACTTCATGCTGCATTTCTTTTTACAGTTTATGTCCTTTGCTTAATAATCTCTGTTCGTTTAGTTTCTCACTTAGCAGCGAAGGCTCGCTGGATTCAACGGCAGACGCCCAATTACTCTAAATATTAAATTACCCCATGCAGCCACTAAACAGACGCCTCGCCCCGACAACAGCCAATTCTGCACATTTCCCGAAATGACAATATGCAGAATCCGCACTTCTGTTTCTGAATAATTGGTCAATTTGGCCATTTTCTCTCAATGTTTAGAGAATGATAAATATGTTGTTCTGGAGGATGCACACAATGGCCCGTCGAGCGGCCGCTGGAGACCTCAGCAGGTAGGATGGATTTTAATGTGGAATCCTTACAAAGCCCCTGTTTACTGGCCTCTCCTCATTTAATATTAAACACCAGAGTTAATAAAGCAACCATCAGTGAGAGCCATGGAGACATCCAGACAGAGAAATTTTAAGGTAGAGCGACGGCGAAAAGAGGGGAGATGCTAAATGCAGTATTGATTTGTTTGCCTCCCTGTCCGTCTTGCTGTCCACGCATCACTTCCTCAATCCATGAATTCATTTGTTGGTCCTCTCCGAGTATAATTGATGAAATCGTTCTGCTTTGAGACAGCATTTTAGTATCATAAGCAATGCTCCTCTACAACCGTATGCTTCTTCATAATAAGGCATATTTTTTGTGGAGCAGAATGTCTTGCAAGGAGGCCCACAAAACCCTTTTAAAAATAGCAAGGAAAGCAATCTCACTAGATTTTGAACTAAAGCCAATACAGAACATAACACCAAGTAACATTAATATCATGGCGCAGTGCCCAAGCCCAAACAGAGTCCTGGCTTAAGAGTTTTGGCCAGCGCTCCTGCCCGGCACATCTGAGCGGTCCTCTGTAATTACCGTCATAGATGAAATTATTCACAGCTGGTGCAATTAGTTACGAATTGTCATGATTCATTATTCATGCTGTGCATCTTACATTGCGTAAACAGCCAATTACACGACATGGTATTCAGATGGATTAAAGATGTATATGTGCAGGTAAGGGACTAGATACGCAATGCATCAGGATAATTACATTCTTAAAAATAAAGCTGCTAAGAACCTTTTATGAAATGAAGTTTATTTAACTAAGTTCAGGAGAAGCATGGTCATGTAATCCAGTATTTCACAATCTGCTCAGTTATTGGGATTTTCACGCACAACCATTTCTAGGGTTTACAAAGAATGGTGTGAAAAGGGAAAAACATCCAGTATGTGGCAGTCCTGCGGGCGAAAATGCCTTGTTGATGCTAGAGGTCAGAGGAGAATGAGCCGACTGATTCAAGCTGATGGAAGAGCAACTTTGACTGAAATAACCACTCGTTACAACCGAGGTATGCAGCAAAGCATTTGTGAAGTCACAACACGCACAACCTTGAGGCGGATGGGCTACAACAGCAGAAGACCCCACCGGGTACCACTCATCTCCTACAAATAGGTAAAAGAGGCTACAATTTGCACAAGCTCACCAAAATTGGACAGTTGAATACTGGAAAAATGTTGCCTGGTCTGACGAGTCTCGATTTCTGTTGAGACATTCAGATGGAAGAGTCAGAATTTGGCATAAACAGAATGAGAACATAGATCCATCATGACTTATTACCACTGTGCAGGCTGGTGGTGGTGGTGTAATGGTGTGGGGGATGTTTTCTTGGCACACTTTAGGCCCCTTAGTGCCAATTGGGCATCGTTTAAACGCCACGGCCTACCTGAGCATTGTTTCTGACCATGTCCATCCCTTTATGACCACCATGTACTCATCCTCTGATGTCTACTTCCAGCAGGATAATGCACCATGTTACAAAGCTCGAATCATTTCAAATTGGTTTCTTGAACATGACAATGAGTTGTACTAAAATGGTCCCCACAGTCACCAGATCTCAACCCAGTAGAGCATCTTTGGGATGTGGTGGAACGGGAAGATGCAAGATGCTATCCTATCAATATGGTCCAACATTTCTAATGCTTCCAGTACCTTGTTGAATCAATGCCACGTAATTCTGATGGCGAAAGTGGTTCAAAACAATATTAGTATGGTGTTCCTAATAATCCTTTAGGTGAGTGTATGTTAAACCGTGAAACAGATATTAAAGGTTCTCCATGGAACTATTCAGCCAAAAATTGTTCTTTTATGGCATCATGAAACATCTTTATTTTTAAGTTTTAAAAATGTGACACCGAAAGGTTGAAAAGGTTTTTTAGGAACCTTTCTTTTTTATGAACGTGTCTACATAGTATATCATCAGATCAAGGGGATGAGGCTGAACACTCATTCGTTTTGCTTGGTTGCATGTATTTACTGTAATCAATCAAAGAGCTAATACATTTCAAGGTTTTTCAATTCTGCCCTTAAAAAGATTTTATAAAAATAATGTCCATTCATTCGGGACTCACCTTTGCACCTTCAAAGCATACATAGCAGGTTTTCCATAAAGGTTTCCGCTGATGATTGGCACTCTTGCTTTCACTACTATAATGGGTTTGTGCCTCATTGCATTCAGAGGATAAGTATATAACTGAGATGTCAAGGTAAGAAGTGACGGTCAAACCCATTGTAACCGACCAGACGTGACCCATTGACCACCCATTGATGCCGAATGGCATGCGTAATGATTTAAGACAGAGTACGTTTTCAGATTTTTGTCTGTAATGGTGCTTAAAGCTTTTATAGTTTGATTGCAACATTTAAATATGCATTTTTGTTCTAAACATTCAGAGGTTTATGATGTACTATGTCGGACATTCTGATTAAAGATTAAAAAGACCTTGGTTAGATGTTGTGTTTTGTATAACGCAGAGCATTACGGACCTTGAATTTAACAGATTAATGGCGATGCGTGTCTATGTTTGCTCCCATAATCGTGACTAGCTTGACCAAGTTATACTGTAAGGTATTAACTGCTTTCACACATACAGTCTTTACTGGTAAATTACTGGGAAATTGCATTTAAGAGGTGCAGTTGTGTGAACTGGATGGTTTTAAAAACTATGGCTGGACCAAAGGTTTGTAAGATAACCAGTAATTTACTGATACGGTTGCGATTCTTTTCACGGTTCAGTTATCTAATAAAATATTGTTTGGTCAAGAGCAACTGTGCACGACTGTCAGCATTGGCCACAGAAGAAAAGCAACAACAAAAATACGGACCGCTGACATGAAGTCATAACCAGTGTTGGGGAAAGATACTTTTAAAAGTAATGCATTACAATATTAAAATCGCCATGAAACGGAAGTAGCGATTGCCTTATTTTCCCCATGAAATGGCTTTTGAGATGAAATAAGGCAGGGCTGGATTTGAATTTGTCCATTGAGATCTGATTGGATCGTTTGAAGTTGGGTCCTGTTGCTAATTGCTAATCGCTGCGATCTTCTCCCGGACCCCGCCCACCTGCCATCGTTTTGAAGAGGGAAGAAGATTTGCATTTTTGATTAAAGATTATGAGCACACACAAATTTTAAAAAAAATAATGAAGCTCACAGATAAGTCATTTGTTAAAAATACCACAATATAAAAAATATATATATAGTTTTTCATTTCAATTTCATTGCGACTTTAAAGTTACTTTCAAAAAAAGTAACTAATTGCGTTTCTTAGTTACTTTTCATGGAAAGTAATGCTTACATTAATTCAGTACATTTATATATATATTTTTTGAATTAATTAAACTAAAAAAGTAACTTGCATTACTTTTTTGAACAAGTAACTCAAATATTAATGTGTACATTTAAAAAGTAATGCGTTACTTTACTCACTACTTCAGAAAAGTAATATTATTACGTAATGCACGTTACTTGTAATGCATTACCCCCAACACTGGGTATAACCCGCCATTGTTTACAACACAACCTCGCCGTGCGGCAGTTTAGAGTAAACTTCAGATTTCTTTACTGGTATTTTGGTACTGATGTGTTGCTGGTAAAATGACGTAACGTTGTTGCGTGTGTGAATCAGGGGCATAGCCACGAGGGGGCCTGGGTGGGCCTTGGCCCCCTCATTTACATGCCCCCCTCAGATTTCCAATTGCTTAAATTAAATAAGAAAATGTTGATTTCTTAGTGTGATTGACACTTGTTTTCAAACTTGATTGGATTAGCTCATGTCACGTGTTGTTGTGCGTAACTTATGCTCTCATCTTTGCATGAGAGTTTATTAATATTTGGTGACAATGGCAGCTGGCGTGCAAAGTACAATATTACGCTTCTTCAAAAAAGCACGGAAAGATGAGCGAGAAGAAAAAAATGTGCCATCTATATCATCTGAGTCTACTTCATGTTCTGCTGAAACAGTGAAGTAAATATGCTGTTTTAAATGGGTAAAGGTGTTAAGCTGTTTTATTTATAGTATATATATATATATATATATATATATATATATATATATATATGAGTTGCCCCCTCATTTTAAGATGGGATCTCCTCAAAAATAAAATTCTAGCTACGCCCCTGGTGTGAAAGGCACATTTTTTAATGGTATTTAAGTAATTTTGGTAAATTTATGGTCATTTACCGATATTACTGTGTGAAAGAGGCTGTTGAATCTACATTAAGCATTGGTGGAAATGGCAGAGATTCACTGGAGGGCCTTGTGAAATAGTCTATTTTATATTTTTAAACCAAATGCAGAAAATCTTACAATAAAATCTGCATAGTGTTTGGGAGGCTATTTTGTGGATAAATGATGAAAATCCTTTACATACTTGAAATTCACTGCCTGGACTCAGTCCTCCCATTTCCAGCCCTGACTTTAAGATGCTGTATATCCCAACAAGCAATTTTGCATTTAAAAGACGCCTAATAGCCATCCTAACAATGCTGTCTAGGCTAAAACACGGCAAAATTTGGGCTGTCAGTAAAAATCTAACAGACGTCTTATCATAGCCCAACTAAATTAATAAAAACCAAACACCTTGTAATCACTGTTGCGTTTTAAATGAAATATCATAGATCTCACAAGTTATTCTCGCAAAATGACCTGTGAACCAAATTTAAATTTATTTTGGCTAAAAGTGTGTTACTCATAGCCAGACTTAAATGAGTCAGTTAACCTAGATGGTGAAATGATGGCTATTGTTTGATGGGATGGACTACTGCCATGCTGGCATTTCTTGACAGTGTTGTCCTAAATAATTTCTGCTTTCATGTTTAACAGATAAATATAATAGCTAACTCACTTGATAAAGGGTGAGTAAAAATGATAAAAAATGATTTCTGTGTCATGTGTTGATCTGAAAGTTTAGACCCTGGTAATATTTTTCAGATAGCACATTGGTTTTATGAAGATGCTTTGTCTTTGGGGATGAACTTGTTTGGCATTTAATTATCTTCCTATGATTTCCAAATGAGTTTTTTTCATAGCAAAACTAATAACAATAGATTCGGCTGGATCATGAAAGACTGGATTTGTCGGTATGGAGACAGCCAGAAGACAGCCTGCTTTATATTCAAATCATCTGAGATTTACACCCACCTCCTTTAAAACATGAAGAAATAAAACACTTGTAAGGAAATTAAGTCAGAATATATCCTCAGCTTATCAGAGAATGATTTCTTGTGTACAATATGAGTGTTTTGTGAGATTTTTGTACATCATGCACCTGTCCATCTTAAAGGAATGTGTCAGGATTAATGTCCATTAAAAACAATCTCAGTTCTGTTATTTAAAGCAAAAACGATTTTGATAGTAATAAACTTACATTTGATGTAAACAAGGCCATGCAGTTGAATAGGGTTTGATATTTAATTAAATTTCATAAAAGGTTGAAATTTGAAGGTCGTACTTTTTGGTAAACACTTGGGACTACTTTTCTAGGCGGATTAATTTTATAGGACTTGTATCCTTGCACTTCATGCCAAGTGTTTTTGTGTTTGTCTCAAAATGGCCACGACTGAAGTTGAAAAACTGGATAAAATGAGGTTCTTGGATGAGGTTAGTAAAAACTTTATCACACAAGTCTCATCTTAACATGTATAATTTTCAAGTCTTGTGTCTAATAGTCTATTATAACATTTAGTGTTTTATAATATTACCCTGTTAACTTTCATTGTGGTTCGGATATACTAACAATTATTATTATTATTATTATTTTAAAGTTAAAGGATTAGACATTTCATACAAGCTTGTGTTGAACCAAGATGATTTATTAGGCTACCCAATAAAATGTTAACATTTATTTACTTCATTAGTTATTATAAAACAAATGGTTCTGATGTCTGATTGGATGAGCCACATCCCTTACAGAGCATATAAGCAAAGCGATATACATCGGTGACCCCACATTGATTATATTTATTAGTGCCATATAATTCATTTAAATTAAGTACAATGCGTTTAACCTCACTAAAAACTATTGAACAAATATTTCTGACACAAAAAGATTGACATTTGCGTTTGAAAACAGTTATTCGTATTATTGTAAAATATTTCATGTCTTCCTATTAGTGGTAAACAGGAGGAATATTTCATTCAGTATTTAATCCTTGAACATTTCTGGAGAGAAGGTTTATATAGCACAGTTTTCTCTAAATCAAATAATTTAAACTAAAAGAAAGTTAAATCAAACTGGTGTAGACTACACTATATTTGTTTTAAATCAGGGCATGTCTCATGATATTGCAGTTTGCTGTGTAATGTCCATTTATTTTGATGTATGTATGACAATCTGTTCATTTTAAATGCCACTTGGTACTGAATGAGTCTACAATCTTTGGGTGCAACCATCAACCCTGAGAACTTTCACTCTGCATGCTATCCTACTTTAGAGATGATGGGGTGCTTCCCAGTTTAAAGGCTGCGTCCTCCGAAGTCAGTGATGTCACCGCACTGCGCTGAAGTTCACAAGCCTCCAGTTGTGGTTTCAAAAGCATCCTTTGTTTCCCCGGGAAATGAAGGATCCATCAGATGTCTCATTTCAGTTTGCTTGGACTTCGGAGGCTGTATCCTTCAAAGACAGAATCCCCACCTTTAAAGTTCACATCCTTCAAAGGATCCAGCCTTCGAATTGGGATGCACCCAAAGTAACTTCATAGTTTGTTACTAAATTCATATTTTGAACCATGTTTGTTCATCAACTTATTTAATGATTTCACACAGATAATAAAGTAATAATGTCTACTAATAAATAAGTTCAAGATCAAATAAAAGTCAGATTATTGCTGTAAATAATGAACAATTTGTTTGCTTTATTTCCAAAGTTTCAGTCAATCGCAAGTTTCAACTAAAATGCAATGTTTGTTGTAACGATGGTTTCAGGAATTTACCAAATCATTGAACTATGCTGACACAAATGCAACCACAGCTGACTTAAGATACTTTGGGAAAATGCATCCCTGATCTATGTTTTAAAATTCTGAAACAATCAAAAAAAAAGGCATAATCATCCAGCTTTCTGAATGAAAACTAAACAATTTTAATTTACCAATAAAATTAAAAAGGCACCTATTGTCCAATTCACGATTTTACATTTCCTATGGTGTAGGTGTGGATTAGTACATGTTATCGACATGCAAAAGGTACAAACCCTAAAGTAAATGATGATGTTTCGAGTTATTGTTTCCAATGTAAATCTCTTTTCTTCGACTACAACAAACACACAAATTATAGGCAATAGTTTACTTCCTGGGATTGGTGATGTACACAAGACTGACATTATCATAATTCCTCCCGTTTTGGACTCACACACTGCAAAAAAATGATTTTCAAGAAAAACATTTCTTAGAATTTTGGTCTTGTTTTCAGTAAAAATATCTAAAAATTCTTAAATTAAGATGCTTTCTCTTGATGAGCAAAACGACCCAAGAAAATAAGTTTGTTTTTAGACCAAAAATATCAAATCTAAGTGATTTTTAAAACAAGCAAAAAATCCCTCTGCCAATGGGGTAAGCAAAAAATCTTGAATTTTTTTTCTTATACACTAAATTCAAGAAAAATTTGCTTACCCCATTGGCAGATTTTTTTGCTTGTTTTATGCACAAAATCACTTAAATTTGACATTTTTGGCCTAAAAAGACTTATTTTCTTGGGTCGTCAAGAAAAAAAGTTTTTTTCTTGAAAATTATTTTTTTGCAGTGCAGCCTGTAAGTTAAATCCTGTTAGCATTGCATTGTGAGCGAATCTTTCAAATATGGTAAGGAGCGTCACATTTCCGGCTAAAGAGATACGTCAGAACGTACAGAATAGCTGGCCAATCAGGGACACAGAGCTTTTCAGATCAGTGCATTTCAGGAATCTGAAGCTACAAAAATATACGGTATGTGGAAAATAATATGTTTGTTAAACTATAAACCATGCAAACACATTGTACAACGTGATCTCATGAGAATACGTGTGTATTTTTACGTGTCAGTGTGGTTGTACAATACGTACATTTACAAAACACACTGAAACGTACAATATCGACGTTTTGACGTGACTAATATGTAAATTATTTACGTATTTACAGCTTCACAAACGTACAAATTTGTACGTAAGTTATTCCTATTCATAAATATTAAAATCGCAGGCATTGGCATTTATTACTCATAACAATGACATGTTTTCAGTCATATTTTCTGACTTATTTATTTAAGACATCAGTTTACCCATTTACCTAATGAAATGATTATGATATTCAGAGAATTTCACAATATTTAACATTTTAAAACTTTAAAAGCATTTATGTATTTATATTTAGTTTGTTTGCCATGACACACAAAAACGCGATTTCTCCTGCTGTCTTACTACTAAGCAATAATTACAACATAAATTCACAAAAGATTTTACTTTTATTCATTTGCTGTAATCGACATCTTTAAATTTCATACGATTGCGTAGTGATGGTCGTTTTCGTAGCACTGCTTCATGAGGCTTCGAAACATTTACGAATCTTTTGTTTCGAATCAGTGGTTCGGAGCTTGTTTCAAACTGGCCCAAGTCACGTGATTTTAGCAAACGATGCTTCTTTACGTCACAACTGTTTCGAAACGTTTCGAAAATCCGATGGTTCACCACTAGGGGGAGTTGATCACAAATGACCAGTGTCTAATATGTTTAGGTGAACTCGGGTCAGTTTTAGTATGCAAGTTCATCAAAACATTTATCCTTCGGACTAATAACACTGCCATGTTGTCTACTTTTTTGTTTATAGACAGATTTAATGACAAAAATGTGCATAATTAAAAGGGTAGTTAGTTTTATTCATTTGTTTGCCCTAAATAAAACTAGAAACACATAATACACTTTTAACTATGTCTTAATTAAGTTAAATACTTTTTTTAAACATATTTTAATAAAGATCTTGCTATTATTTTGTAAAAAAAAGTGTAAAATGTTTCGACACATCTGCTTTTACACTATTTTGACCAGCAGGGGTCGCCAGCGTGTGTGGGTTTCGAAATGCTTCGAAAAACTGAATCAATTTTCGAAGCAATTGGTTCGATTGATTCGAAGCTTCGAAAAGCTTTGTTTCTCCCATCACTACGATTGCGAGGAACAGATCCAAATTCAGCCCTTTATCCAGCAAAATTTATCCGCGTCCTCATCAGCAATCGTAACGTCAGATCGCAAGTTCGTTAATGTGAATTCAAATATCCCGCCTCAAGAAGCTTTACGACACATTGCTTTACGGCAGTGATATCAAAAGCTCATTGGCTCTTTGAGTGCCACGTGACATAATTGCGTCATTTCCATTTCCGTTGGTGTACGTTTGAAATTAAAAAAGGGCGCCGTGAGAGAGGGAAGCAGGATCAACGCTGATCAAACTCTTGGATTAATAACTTTAATACTTCTCTTTACTTTACTTCATATACTCCAGAGAGGACCGCGGCTGCAGCACATCATCATTATAACTACTTTTGGTACTGATTTTAATATTCGCAATAAATAAGTTGTTGTAATCATTACACAATGTGATTACACTTAATTGTCTGCCTCTTATGATTTTTTTAAACAGTAACGTTAAATGATTTTAATAAACTGTTTTGCGTATGACTGTACAGGGCTCTAGAGTGCGACCAATTTGGTCGCACATGCGACCTAATTTCTCAATGGTGCGACCTAGCCTGGGTGCCAGCCGATCTTAGCCCCGCCCACAAGAATGTGAAAACGGGAAGATCGGTCTGGCGTTTCTCCGTTGAGGAGCTACTATGCTTGGACAAATGCTGGTCGAACCAATCAAATTGTGAGGGCGGGCTTTATACGATGATGGACAGATAATCAACAGTAACGTAATGAACCACGTCACCAAATGAACCACGTCACCAAAGAGCGCGTGTGTTGAATGGCTGCTGCTGTAGAGTTCAGATGTGTGGATTCTGACATTGAGTCTGTTCTAAAAGATATCGACAGAGCATTGATTTTAAAAGAGGAACAGAGAAACGCGAGCAGGGCATTTGTTGATGTTTTTGCCGTCCTTCCTATTCGGCAAAAGTTGGTCGCAACTGAAATGGCTAACGTTATCACGGCGATGCAGCTCAGCGTGCACGACGAGATGGATATAATTAGCGGTCGTTGCCAGCTTCTTTTCGGAAGCCCGGAATCGTGGTTGCTGAATAAGTGAGGGACATGCTAGGCTCCAATATTTTCAAGCAAAGGTAATGGGTATTGTCGTGGATGAAGTTCACCTAACGTACAAATGGTAAGAGATAGTCTTACTCTACGACTTAGTAAATACTTCATGTTGTGATATAAACGAAATGTTGTAAACATAATAGGTGTTGATGTACATTCGCTAACTCAGTATAATCACAATGTTAGTGTCATTGTTGCGAAATAACTAGCAGTTCGGTCAGGTTGTAAAAGACGTAACGTACTCCGTTGCTCTGATTGGTCGTAGGTCTATCCAATTGAGTGCAGAGGCATTTTTCGGTTGAGACACGCCTTATAATTATAGCTCAATGGAGCGGTATCAGACTCAAATTCTGACTAGAATTGAGTATGACAACGTCAGGCTAGGTGCGACCAGGAGTTTCGAGGGAAAAAGCCATGGTCCAGACCTACGTGTGTGTACGTTTAAAAATGCGTGTGCGCTCCAGTCAGAGAGAGAGAGAGGGGTGAGTCCGTCAGATAAACAGAGTGAATGTGGCCGCGGATGAGAAGAGAAGAGGAAAAGAACGATTCACAACTTTTTCGTTAAGAATGTTAAGTTGCCTGATCCGTCCGAAGATCATAACCAATGCTCTGACATGAACCTCCCGTCACATCAGGTAACGAGCCTCTTACAATCGAGTCAGAGCCAAAGCATAATTCTTTTGAAGAAAATTATTTGAACGTATCCCGAACAGCAATGTCGCGTGCCGTACGCCAAATTTATAGAAAAAAGCCAGTAGTCAGGACCGCTGTTTTCTTCATAATCTTACTTCCAAATCTAATCCTATAAACTTTTCGGTGTTTGCTGTATCGCTATCACCGCCCTGCCAGACTGTCTTAAATAGAGAAATAAGTTAATTCCTTGATTTGCGTTGTTGATTCATTTATAAATAATTCCCCCAAGGGTTTAGTTTAAGCGCAGAAAGCATTAAAATGAATAGAACATGATGATTGATTACATCTTTCTTTTGTGAAAAAATAATAAAATAAATAAGCCTACATGAAATGTGTTTTAACTTAAATATTAGCAAATTAACAAAACGAATTCAAAAGTAGCATATAGCCTATATGAGTTTATTTATTGTGTGACACGCTCCAAATCTGATGCAGCACAAAAAACTTTTTATGCAATCTCATTACGCGTTTCATGCCATCACCGGTCCGGCGCGGGTTTACGTTAGGCAGCGAGACAAATACATTAAACTTTAAACATTTAACATTCTACTTGAGTTTTTTGGACATCTCTTTGGAATCACTGCAATCATATCATCAATTTAAAAGGTATAAATATAAGCGCAGCGCTTATGAGTGTTCAAACACTGCTGACCGCTCAGCTGTCAATCTGCCGACCCTCACAAAGTTTCACATTAAATTTTAATATATTTGTCCAGTCATGGTCCTGTGCTTATTTCTGTCAATGTTCTGCATGAAGATCTTTAAAGGTTTCTACTTACTTCACGATTTGCGGTGCGGGCGGTCGCAGTCTTTATGTAAAACGGGCGGGTATGAAATAAATTGATGCTGATGTCGGATAATGGGTCAAGTGTTATTTTAATCGCGCGGATGCGGGTTATCAAACAGGACTGTGCATGACTCGTATAAGGAAAATTATAAAATAGCCTACATGTTTATATTTTGTATTAAACCACTATGGGCGCTAAACTTGCGGTGTTAAAGGGACAGTTCACCCAAAAATAACAATTCTGTCATCATTAACTCTCCCTCATTTTGTTACAAACCTGTATAAATTTCTTTGTTCTGATAAACACGAAGCAAGATATTTTGAGGAATGTTAATAACCAAACCAAGCATGAGCCCCATTCACTTATAGGAAAAAAATACTATGGAAGTGAATGGGGCTCATGAATGGTTTGGTTACAAACATTCCTCAAAATATTTTCATTCATGTTCACTAGAACAAAGACATTTATACAGGTTTGTAACAACATGAGAGTGAGTAAATTATGACAGAATTTTCATTTTTGGGTGAACTATAAATCCGATGCGGTCAAAAATTAGGGTGCACCTAACTTTTGTGCTGGTGCACCTAAGAAAAAATGTTAGGCGCACCAGTGCAACCAGTGCAAAAAGTTAGTCTAGAGCCCTGCTGTAGCACCTTAAAATATCTTTTGAATGCTATATTGTTACTAAAATGTTCCTAAACATATCTGTCCGTTACATTGCATAATATAAAAAGAATACATTACATGTTTTAAACATTTTGTATAAAAAGAGTTTTGGTTTAGGGTAAGGTTTGGGGTAGGGTTTGATAACCTGCGCGAGGACGTGGATGTACTGAAGAGCTACCCAGACAGCACACATACATCTGGCCGACGTTGTGCCGACTTTCAAAGTTCCATCGGCAAGATGTCGCTCAGGGAGCGTTTGCTCATTGGGAAGATGTCGTCTAGATGTCGGCATCTCGTCGCAAATGCCCTCGGGCCGATGTTTAAACGATGCAATTTCAGCCGCTCTGCACGGGCTTTACCGGGCATTTATTTATTAATTTAAACCTTTATTCATTCACACTTATTCAGAATAATGTGCTTCTGTGCAATAACAACTAAAAACAAGTACACCACTGTCAATAACCGTTGCAAATTTATTCATTTGACAAATATAACATATAAACAGGTCAAATTAATAAATCAGTAACAGAATATTTAGATGTGTCACACATAAATTACATATTCTGTAACTATTATATACTGCTATACTACTGTGTAAACGTTTTTAAACACTTAACTAAAATATTTCTTATACCGTTCAAAATAATTTACTCTTAAGGTATATGATTCAATTACGTTTGTGGACAAAAATAGTCTCAACATATACATTTATTTCAATTGAGAACTAAAATTTAAATTAAAACTTTTTTCAAATTACTTGGACAAAATGATAAAATAAACAAGTAATTCAAGCCCATAATACATGGAAATTTCTTTAAAAATATCTCAGGGTGAGATCTCAAAAAATTACTGAAAAAACCCAAGGGTATATATTTCAAATTCTAGGCAAAAGGTGGCTGCATTTGAAATGCTAAAATATAACAGTTTGGATTTCAGAAGTTTTAGTCTCAAGATAATTCACATATGTTGTACAAATGGGACACAGCCTGTGAAAACCCAGCAAAGTATTTCTTTGTGACTTACTGTTTTCTACATAAAATCATCCTACACGATACAGAAAACATTCTCTGAAAATATAATCTTGACATCTTTAATACTGACTGAGTAAGGTCATGCCAAAGACTGAACTTAATGTTAAATCAGTAAATTCAAACTTTAGATGTCATTAGATGTTAAGACAGTAGCCTGGATTTCATATACAAGGTCACATATTTATGTATCTTAGAAATATATTGTAAATAATAATAATGTGCATGTACATAACAAAAACATTTAATCATAAAACATTCTCGTCAGGTCTTCTGTCTTTGTTTCCTACACTTGTCTCTGCAAGCAGCGCCTTTAAACCTTAGAGGTCTTCTTTTTGCCTTTGTTTCCTGTCCCGAACGCCGCCTTTTAAACATCTGGGGCCTCATGTATAAAGCATGCGTACGCACAAAACAGGGCTGGAAACGTGCATACGCCAGTTCCCACGCAAAGGTTGTGATTTATAAAAAAACAAACTTGATGGGAGAATGGGCTTGCAGGGTGGGATATTAGGATGATTCATGTACACACACTTGCAGGTGATCTGTGATTTATAAAGGGAACATTGCTTTGTTTTATAAGTCTTCATAATTTTTGGTGTATGCCATTTTTGGCTTTTGTGCGTACGTAGACTTTTAGTAAGAATCCCACGCACAGTTTTATACATGAGGCCCCTGGACACCACTTCTTCCTATCCATTGTTCCTCTTTTGTTGCTTTAGGATCACCTGAAATGGAAACATCCCAAAAATTATTAATCATACGATCACATTTTTATATTTAAATTTAGGTGCCTATGGCAAACATGAACAATCGTGTATATTGGATAGATAATCAAAAAGTGGACCCACAAAGCATACAGCACTTTATGTAAGCATATAAAACATCTGGTCTACTGTGTTGTTGCATTCCTGAATGTCTGGCGGTGCATTATAAACAGGGTTAATTCTTCTTTGCATCCTCAGCTATACTTAAAATGAGTGCTATAGGAGGAATTAATGCAAATGTCTTGAAAATTATACATTTTATTGTTAAAGATATCTAAAGATAACAGTCACCCACTTGCTTACCACCAAACTGTGTTGAACAAGTGCTTGCATCAATGTTCGTGTAATCGAGTAAAGTATAACCTTATTCACACAGCACTTTGGTCCCAGAAAATATCCATAAAATTGGCAGACAGGCATTTGTGTGAACGCAAACATGTGCTGCAGATGTTCTGGGATTGTTCCAGGAAAGAGGACCTAGTATCATTACCGTAACATACCTGGAAAGCCCTCTTTGTGAATGAGATGCAGAAACAATGGCGTAGTTTTTAAGTTATGGTTCAGCTCTTTAAAACAAGGGTTTTACAAAGGTCGGCAAACTGTACTGAAGCAGAGATCATGGAGCTCGTCACTATCCACGCTGAAGCAGAGATCATTTAGCAGCATAACAGTTCTAGCGTGTCAGGCGCTCACATGAGCTTATATTAAACAAAATACATGTGCGCCATCGCAACAAGATATACCGTTCAGCTCTTTAAAACGGGGGATTTAATGAACATTTACATTCACGATGAGAAATGTCTGCAAACTGGACTAGGACCGAGTTCAGGGAGTTTCAAATATCCACTTTGAAATTGGGTTAATTCATGTGCATACTAGAACAGCGCATCACGCATTCCATTATAGTCTTATCATAAACAAAAATGCAGTCTTCTGCAGAGAGAAATAACCAATAACAACAAACCTTCAGACACTGTGGATAAAACCTATCAAGTGCAGGACTTTAAACACATCATGTGTCTTTACGGCATAAACACAGATTCCAGAAAATCATTGACAGTGTGAATGAACCAAAAATCAAATGGTCCTGGACCAAGTTAATAAGTATAATATGAATGGGCCCTTCTTCAATGTATCGTGTCTAACAGATACCAAGTAGCAAAGTTTGTCTCACCTGTGGGCCACAACACTTAGTTCTGTCCTAGTATACGCCTTAGTCCTCGGTCTAGATCTCACCCAAACACTGTAAACGGAGCAGAACAGAAATGTTAATTTGTAAGTAGAAATGATAAGTGGACCCAGATTTGTTCCAGAATGTATTAAATGAAATTAGCATGGCCTGCTTTTTCTAAGATAAAGGATAAAATGCACCGTTAAATAAAATACATTTTAAAGGGTTGAGTTGTCTGAACCAAGTCATCTTGTTGCTTTGACGTCTTTGTTTTAGTTTATCTTTACCCTTCTGCTTATTAACACACATCATCAGTAATGTTCAATTATCACTTTATGCATTACTTCATTATTTTATTAATGTTAAACACACCTTCAGTATCATCAGTGTACTTTAATAGATAAGACTGAGCAGTGTTGATTTACCACCAGAGATTTTGATCTGTAACTGAATTCAGTCAAAGCAACAAGATGACTCAAATGAGTTAAAGGATTACTCCTCCCACCAAAATTTATTTACCATCATGTCATCCAAGAAGTTATCTATTACTTTTTTAACAGAACACAATCAGAGTTATATTAAATAATTTCCTGGTTCTTTACATTTATATATTGTATTTATATTTTGCTTTATAATGGCATTGACTGGGATCAATGCCTTTCAAAGCTCAAAAGTACATCCATCCATCACCAAAGTAATCCATACCCAACCCAATGCATTAATAAATGTCCTCAGAAGCAAAACCATACGTCTGCGAGAAAAACTTCATACTTATAGCTTTTTGTGATAGAGACAAGACATTTACAAAGTTAAAAAGACAATTTAAATATGGCGGCACATGTTATCGCATTGGATGTTATGTATCTCATGACTAGTCGTAATATGAATTGTGATGAAACACAGTAGAGACACGTGAGAAACAATGCGATTGAGTTGTTGTAGTCTGTTTACATTGCATATGCATCGTAACTCGCTTAAAGCTTAAAATATAAAGTTTTTCTCACAAGCCCACCATTTTGCATCAGAAGACCCACTGGGTTATATATGGATCACTTCAATGATGGATGGATGCACCCCTGGAACTTCAAAACATTGATGCCCAGTCAATGCCATTATTAAGCATTGAAGAACCAGGACCAGTGGCGGACAATGACTTGATTTTCCGAGACAATGCAATGCGAAGCTCATCCCAACATGTATGTAGCCCGTCATGTGTGTGGTTCGTCATTTCAAAATATGTGTTAGGCCTATCGCATAAACCCATGTGAATCACGTGGTGTCATGTCAAAATAAGCGCCTGCCGCATACACGTCTGAATGGTTTATGATAAAAGATACCTGCATTCTCTCATGCGTAATCAGAGTTTAATGTTAAGTGAATGTGTTGTGTGTATTTTGTGAATGTGAGCATCTCTTTTATCATACACGGTTTTGACGCGTGTGCAGCAGGCACTTCCCCCGACAAGACATGTGATGCACATGGTTTACATGACGCAACAAACACATATTTTTGAAAACACGAGCAACACACATGACACTCTGAACACTTATTTTGAATTCGCACCCCTCAGAAGAGCAGTTACGAGCCGCCACTGGCCAGGACAGTATTTAATATAACTCTAATTGTGTTTGGCCAAAGAAAGAAAGACAAACATCTTGGATGACATGGGGTTGAGTAAATAATCCTTTAAAGCTAAAAGTTTATATAAAAATTATAATTGTATCATTTACTCACCTTCATGTTGTTATAAACTTGCCAGAAATTCTTTAATCTGATAAATGATGTCAATCATACAGTTGATGGTACCCATTGACTTCCATAATAGGAAAAATAAATTTTATTGAAGTAAATGAGCAGCTGTGTACTTAACATCATTTATCAAAATATCTTGTGTTGTGTATATCACAATAAATAAACTCATGCCGGTTAAGAACATAAACAGGGCCTGTCTGATCACTAAAGCACAATGAAAGACATGTAAAGCTATCTTACCTTGAAATAAAATTTGACACAGACTACTGAAAATCTAATGAATGAAAAAGACAAATAATATATTATGCACAAACGTTAAAAACAACATTGCAGTATAGTGCTTAGTATAATGTGTTTTAAATAAGTAAATTCAACTTACATTATTTGTATAGTATATATCAGTACAGTGACATGCACAAGTTTGGGCACCCCTGGTAAAAAAAATCTGTTAATGTAAACATTTAAGCGAGGGGAAGATGAAATGATCTCCAAAAGGCATAAAGTTAAACATGAAACGCACATGATTACCACTGTATGTAGTCCAGTGCTGGCATTGTCTGAAGTCCTTGCAAGGGCCGATGTCATCTTTCAATTTGTGTTAGGTCATCTGACAGAGGCAGGATCCAGACTGCAGCTCACATAATTGCTAGTAGAAATAGAAAAGCAAATTGAGAAAATTTGCATGACTGCTGTTCATAGCTTTTTAGGTCGTGGATAGTTGTGATTATTAAGTTATTTATAACCTGAGGCAAAGGTTAGTGAATGCAATTATGTGTATGCTAGACTTAGAGCTGTTGCGTTTGGTCGATAGACTCGGCGGTGTCAATTTCAACGTCAATAATTAGTCAACAAAAATATTGTGTCATCACAACAAAAATATAGCCTTTTCCCCTTTGACATGGCAGATTTAAATGCAGATTAACATTCACAATGAGAAATATCTGCAGACTGGACTGAAGAAGAAATCAGGGAGTCACTATCAGCTATGAACATTCACCAGCATAACAAAACAGCGTGTAACGCAGTGCTTCCAAATCCTGGGCCTCGAGCAACCCCTACCCAAAACATATTTAAAACACCAGATTCAAGTTATCAGCCTCTTTCCAAAATGGTAAACATGTCTCCCTAACAAGCTGATGAGTTAAATAAGGAGACATCTAAAACTTTTTGGGAGGGGGTGCTCGAGGACCAGGATTGGGAAGCACTGGTGTAACGCACTCCTTTATGATCTTATCATAAACAAAAAAAATACACGTGTGGTTTCTCGAGAGAGAAATCACGGATAAGCAAACTACAGATGCTACAAAAAAAACCTACCAAGTGCAAGACTTTAAATATGTCTTGTCTTTATGGCATGTGTGTGAAAGCACAAACAAATTCAGAAAACTATTGGCAGCGTGAATTTACCAAAATCAAATAATCCCGAACAACTCCCGGATGTGTTCTCTGTATTTTTTCCATAATGTGTGTGTGAAAAGGGCTACAGACATTAACCATTCATTGAAAGCAAGTTGTCCATTGAACCTTAAATGTCCTTGTCAGTATCGGGAAAGCGGTCCTGAAACAAATATCCTCGGCATACGAGATGTACGGCGTACTGTCTCGACTAAACATATGGAGTCCTTCTTTAGGATCTCTGACTGCCGCACTCTGATGTTGTTCACCTGGCGTGTAACACAACAACCCAAATTGTCTTCATTATCCCAGGCACCTGCACAGAAACATTGAGAACACAAGCTCCAGGGAAGCAGTGAGTGTGCGTCTTACCTACACCTGATGTAGCGTGTACATGCCGGGCGATGGAGGCCCCGGTGATCCCAACATAGCATCCGGTCTCATGAAGAGGGAGCAGTTATAAGTGGTTATCTCCAAAGCCTGAGGCAATGTGGGGGGAGAAGTGCTGGCTCGTGTCTTCCACTGTCGGTTTGCTGGCATTGGAGAGAATCTCATCTGGATAGGCCGCATCCTAGATGTACATGCCCTGCACAGAGAAACAGATGGCTTAGAGGTGGCATGTCCTTTCTCCGATAAAACTAATATGACAGTATGGTTAAGATCAAAAACACTTAGGGTTAAAGTCAAATAATAAAAATGTCTGTAACAGCTGGTTAAAAACAACTTACAGCAAATGATGTTGTGATCTGTTTTGCAAAGACATAAAACATAACAATTGAATATTACAGATTTACATAAAAGATTTCCAGTTACACCCACTAAAATGTCTTGAGGTGTCCGTCAGTGAAATACTTACACAGCAGTGCCAATGACCTGTTTACACACAAGAAGAGAGGAAACATATATAAGGAAAATATTAGCTGAGGGAAATATTAGCTAAGGAAAAAGGCAAGAAATGTATTCAGTCATTTCCAGCCCTTGATGTGTTTAAAATACACAGTATGGCAAATGACTATGATATGAAACACCTGTTCATTAAATCACTGTACATTTCATACATCTGACATACAATAACGTAAATCAGATCGCACTGTGCATAACAAAATGGTTGTCAAAGTATCTGAACTAACTTACATAAACATCTTGTTTGTTTTGCTTTTAAATTTGCTGCCATTGTAAGCACTCAAACTATCATACAGATCATAATAATACACTTTATACAGTAACTAAAACTGCTTGATGATTTAAACTTGATCATTTAAACACCAAACAAACACTCATAAAGAAATTAAACAACCAAAATTACTATGTTATTGAACTCAATTATATAATCATCGATACTCATCTTCATATTTTTCCTAAAATTTAAATTACCTCAGAATACTTCCAACTGCTGTTCAGAAAAGCAATGGCCATCTGCCTATATTAAGTGCATCGTTATATAGCAACAAAAACACAATACTGAACAAGTGAAAGGGTATTTAGATTGATTTCAAGTACCACATTTTGTCATAGTATAAAAAACTAGACGATAAATGACATTTGTGTCCTCAACGTTAACATTACCTCTAGTCGGTCAGACTATACATAACAACAAGCTGACACGTATTGCTTCACAGAAACATTTTAGAACAACAAAAATTAATGGAAAATACACAAACATTTTAGCAAAAATGCCTCAAGTCTGAATAGCGCTGCAAGTACTACAAATGTTACTAACTATGACTTTATTTGCTGTGCTGTAGTAGACGGAGTGCCTTATACTAACTTTTAAGAGTCACAGACATTTAATATAAGATTTTTGTCGAAAACTTACCTGAACCACGGACGTTTGCGAAGCCAGCTCCCGCACTTTTTCCTTGTTCATGGCAAGACGAGACTGGAGTGGCTTCTCTGGGTTAAGGAATATATCGCCATCTGTTGGTTTGGCATGCTCATGACAATGCTTCATACCGGGGTTTTGCGTGTTCGAGTTGACGTGGAATTATTTGTTTTTTATGAAGGAGGGGAACACAAAACAATGATACGTGTAAAACAAGCCAATAATTCCTTATTTTTCCTCACTTTCCCCAGTTGCATTTTCTCTAACTTACTTGAGTATTAACGGCGGCTGGCAACCAGCGTATGTACATTACTGCCCCCTTCTGCTTCGGAATAATCGAACTTAGCAGCTGTGTGTCATTAAAAGCAAAGAAGGCGCTGCTATATTATTTATTTTACTTGTATATTATATTAAAACATTTACATTTACTTAACGGATTCCATTTTTCTTCACTTATTATCATTTACTTAGTTTTTGTACATACTTACACCCATAATGTCGCCTTTGCTCTGGTGGTTGCAAAGGGAGGAATAACTGGGCACGCACCAACAGAGAGAAGCGTGGCATCGGCCTCCGGTATAGTTATCCGACCCAAAGCCGACGTAACAGACAAGCCTGATGAGCGGGAAATACCGTCGACTTGACTGTAGATTTGGCAGATGCCTGGCCGATACTTATTAGATGTTTTAAATAAGGAGGCCGACGTACGCTCTTCAGCCGACGTCGGGCAGACGTACGTGTGCTGTCTGGGTATTTATTTACATAATTTAAATTACTGTTAGTTTAAATGTACTTACATTAAACAACTATACATCATTAAAAAGTGTTTTGATTTAAGATTTAGTTTTTGACCTTTATTTTAATCTGAGAATCCTAGTAACAGTAATTTCTTCATTTTTGTCAGGCGTTATGAAAATGAAAAATGGTACATACCTTTAATTTGAAATATAACCCACAGCCGCACTCATTGATAAAAAATACTCCTCCGTGATCGTCATGAAAGCACTCGATAAAACAACATCTATCGGGGCTTTTAATTCAAAGTATGCATATTTGGAGAAATATTACTTCAATTTTTATATGTTTACTTCAAATTTCTGCAGTGGGGGTAATATTTCACCCATTTTTATTCAAAACATGGCGATATGAGCAAGCTGGAGTCCTGTAAGCATTCACACTCAGTTTGTTTCATTCATACGTGAAGCCGGAGGGCGCTAAAGTCTGAAACTCTTTCATAAACTTTCATAGAAAGAATAAGACGTCAGTCAGCTCAGCAGCAGCCAGCTGTCAGTCAGACGTGAACTTGAACAGTGACCTGCAACGAGCGATCGCTGTTTTTATAATAACATGCAAATAAAGATGTTTTGATGTTTTAAAACCATGGAGACAATAAACACGATTAAGATTATATATGGTTTGTCTGTATTTTTAACGCTATGTCTGTTATTTTCATAACAGTACTGTATATTATAATGCTATGCTAAGCTAACAGCATAAATAACATAAAATTGTTTATTTTCGGTCTTATTTTATGATCCAAAGCCACATCAGATCACGCATGATTGTTTAAGCACTCGACTTTTGATGTTATAATGTGAGTTTTATTATAAATGCTTTTATTTGTAGTGTTTTGATGGTATGCTAAGCTAACGTACTAGCTGTTCTGTAAACATCTGCTGTCTGGAGATATGAGATATGTGTTTCTAGGAATAATTTTGACTGGTAAAGCTTCTTTAAGGTAAGTTTCTTTTTGTAAGAAAGGACTTTAATAAAAAGAAAGTGAATTGAGACAAAAGGAGGAAATAAAACACTAAATAGAAATTATGAACAATTATTATATTGTTTATAATAATAAAATAAACATTTAGACAGCCATATCCCGGATTAAAAGTTGTTAATGACTCATCCGGATGCTTATTTAATGAGTCTGTTTAAAACACGGAGCAATAGGACAATAAACTGAAAGGATGTTGTGAGATATAAATAAACAAACATTAGCTTAGCATTTTTGCTGTTTTCTCTAAATAAATTTACATGACATGGGTCTAAAAAACATATCATAAAATACAGAGTTTTAGAGGTATCATCTTCAGATTTAAAACAGAACATGGTCAGACCTGTGGCTTTAACTGCAGAGCATTTCTAGATTGCTCCAAGGCCAATTTCATTTAGATTTTCATAACAATATTTCATACATGTTTGGTGGAGTTTATAAAAAAGTATAATTTAAGCTCTCTATAACATCTTTTTTCATTATGACAGTAACTAATGTTCACCTCTTAATAAACTTCCAAGTGTCTGCTTTCAAATGAGACCAAACTTATGCTTTTAGTGCAAAGACTTTATAAACTGTATCTATTTTAGTTTGGCTATGACAGTTTTTGTGGGGGGGTTCGGAAAATGGAATGAAGGCTAACAGGTTAAAGTGGTAACATATCGCTAAAATGGATAAAAGGAAATTATACAGCAATCTTTATGGAATAAAAGATACGTAAAAGTTTTACGTTTTTTAGCTGTCAAAACGTAATAATGCTACGTTTAAATGTTTAAAATACGTCTACATTGTACGTTTTAGCATCTATTTAAACGCAAAAAAAATACGTTTTTGTTTTTAAAGTTACGTGTAAATACTACATATTAACAGTGAGACCAGGCTGCATTGTATTATACCAAATACACAAAATAACGTTGTTTTTTAGCAATGAAATAGGTGCCCTTTAACAAAGATTGCTTATTAGAATTCATATTATTTACTAACTATCAGTCTGCTTCCTCAAAAAGTTCAAAGGTCCCGAGGGGCCCCACCGTCACATCAAGGCATCAGAATATTACAGAAACGTTCAAAATAATGGGAACAAGAACAAGTTCCAGCACAGAAGGAATTTAGCACAAACCAATAACACAAATATTTTCCTTAGAAAATGTAGTTTGTTGCTTAAATCATCACTTGCAACACGCATTCTCAGAGTGTTTGCAATGCATTTCCTCCGGATCTACGCAGATTTTACAATTGATCAAACTTTTATCGCAAGTGGCCACAACCAAAACAGCGTTGCCATCAAATCTGATCTCTGTTTCCTCGCCCATGCTATCACGCTCTGTTCTTGGTCTTTCACTTACTTTAACTTTAAACAAGGTGCTGAGAAAAAGGAAACGTGGTCTGTATGGATGAAGCATCATCCATCAAATGACCTCCTGAGAGACTGCTGTGAGATGAAGAGAAAAATGCTGTTATGCTAAATTCTCAGTTGTGTCTGTCATAATTATCGCATCAGTGTTTCGAGAAACGGCCGACTACAGCTGATGTGTCTGTCATGGTTTCCTATGTAAATCTCTGCTGAACGTATCGATATCTGACAGGATGGTCGTTGTGTCGCTCTTGTATACGTTTTATTACACGTGCATTTCAGTCTTGGATGTTAATGTAAGTGAGCAGAGGGTGATAAGGGATACAAGATGTGACTTCCAGAGTGTTTTATTTTATTTTTGTATGTAAATGGCATCATATTAATGAATCAAATTCTACATTTTCTTACATTGAAATGTATTCGTCCTTGTACTGTTTTTCACCCCTCTACGGTTTTCTTTCTCCGTGGGGAGTGTAACATTTCATTTTTGTCTATCTAACGAAAAGCATCTTTGCAATTTATTACTGCCTAAGCACAATTAAAAGCAAAAGAACACGTTAACACAGCAAAAAGGCAAGAAATGACAATAGGTCATATATCATAGAGTTAGACATCTGTTATATATGTGAAGAAAAGTGTGGCAGGCCTCTCTCTCTCTTTCTCTCTCTTTCTTTATAACTTCATAGCTGTTCATGTATGAAAGAGCTTATTTATTTTTGCTTTTTATTTATTTTACTCATAACATGATCTTGCTGCATGCTGTATGCTACACTGTTTCCCCACTGTTAAAATATTGAACAGTGCATTGTTTATTTGTAGCAAAACCGTATAAGCAAAGTATGCACGAAGGGCCATTATCATTCTGCTCGACATCTGACGAAATAATTACATTCAAGACTACCTGGCACCTGAGTGCTTCTTAGTGCAGTATACTTTAGTATCATTGCTATTTAAACTCCTAACCTAAATTTGGGAATTTTTTAGTAAAGGACATTTAATCAGTGGCGGCCGGTGATTTCTTTTTTCGAGGGCGCTCAATGCGAAGTTCGTCATGTGTGTGGTTCGTCATTTCAAAATATGTGTTCGGCGCGTCGAGTGAATCTATGTGCATCACGTGTTTTGTCAAAATAAGTGCCTGCTGCAGACGTGTCTAAAGAGTTTATGATTAAAAAAAAGATGCTCGCGTTTGCCAGATACTCATATAATCTCATGCGTAATCATAGTTTACTGTTAAGGGAGTGTCTTGAGTGTATTTAGTGAACGTGAGCCTCTCGTATCATTTTATCACGGTTTTGACGGAAAACCAGTCACCAGCCACCACTGCATTTAATCAGTCAGGAGATAAAAAAATCTAAATGAAATGTTGTACAAAGTTTGTGTGTATCAAAAGTACTAAAGTACTTAAAATCTGTAAAAAACTATATTTTTAACTCTTTCCACGCCATTGACGAGTTATCTCGTCAATTAAGAGAAAACATTTCCCTGGCAACACTCCTAAAAATTAAAGGTACAGAAGTTGTCACTGGGACAGGACCCTTTCAAAAAGGTACACTTTTGTACCCAAAGTGTGCATATTAGTCCTTCAAAGGGACATATTGGTATAAAAGGTACTACCCCTGTGACAGCTTTTGTACCTTTATTTTTGACAGTAAATGACGCTTTCCTGATGAGTTTTTACGGTAATCTGTAATTCCACTTTCAAAGAGCTGCAGGTGTTCAGCTCTATTTTTTTACATTTTTGATAAAAAAAAGAAAAAGTATTGCAATGTGTCACAACATGCAACTTATTGTATTGTATCGTGATACATTGTATCATGATACATACGTATCGGGAAGCCCTTGCCAATATCGACCCAGCCCTAAATTCCACTATTATCCACTAGATGGCGCTCTTACCCAATTGATAAAAAACTGAAGCAAAAACCAATTTTTCAACATTTTAAAATCCGTGTAGGTTTTGATAATTGTTCTGAATCAGGGGCCGGATTCACAAAACATGTGAATGCCATTTTTATCTTAAATTCAAGCTTAAGAAAAAAGTTAAGAATATTTTGTATTGTCAAAAAAGCTTCTTTTTTCCTTAAGTATGTTCTTAAGTAACATCTTAAAGTTAGGATAACCTTACAGTAGTCTTAAATCTCAAAATGTAAGATGTTTTTGACATCTCTTGACGCGTGAGCGCGGGGCGCGGGAGACGAAGCCGTGGGCACGGAGAGTGAAGCACGAACACCCAGAGCGCTCCACCCGCATGACGGACCGAATGGGACATTATGGAATTATATTACCGCACCGCCTTAATACTAGCTGGCCTCTGTTACAACAGCGAATAACATCCTGTGTTTGTCTTAATGCATCACTTGTTTGTATCGCGTTAATGATCGTAAGGTAGTCAAAAGATTAATGGATAAGTGTTTTGTTACCTCATTAGCAGGGTATCTTAATTCATTTAAAAGCTTGTCATTTTATTCTTAAGACACAAATTTAAGATATTCTTAAGAAAAAAATTAAGAACTTCTTAAGAAATGTTTGAGAATTGCACTTAGAAACATTCTTACGCACTTCTTATAATTTATCTTAAGAACTTTCTTATTTTTTGTCTTAAGAATGTTTTCGTGAATCCGGCCCCAGATCTCTAACTAGCCTGGGTTTCCCCATGCTGCCTTGCATGCAAATTTATTCAGGCTGCCAGTCTAGCATGGAAATTATGGACCAATATTGCCTCTGAAATAAGGAACCAATCACAGAACGGGGAGGGGGCAGCAAGACAATGACGACGTCTATGTGACACACCAAAGCAGTTTTGACGCGAAGTTACTTTTCAATGCAGCCTTAAACAGTGTTCGAAGTAGTTTTGATCGCAAGTTTATTTAAAAAAGAGCAACTTTTGCCGTTAAACAATTTTATATCCAAGAAGGATGTTTGGATAATGGAAGACATGATAGCCACAGAGTTTTATAGGACCAGCGTGCTAGGCATTGTCATCGACGAAGTACAATTAACTTATAAATGGTAAGTGGTATTTATTAATAACATATTGTCATTATGCCTGTACTGTGGTTGTCACAGTGCCACTAAATTGTGTTGCTTTTCAATGTCAATATACAGCTACCGGTTTAGTTGCATAGCTTTCAGCTGTGTGCACTGCACATATACCGATAAAAGTGGTTTACGTTTGAATTGATGTCGCTCTACATACGTCATCTGGTATAATTTAAACGATTGGCTATGAGCTACGCTCAGACGCATTTGATAGACATTCGTAGTGCCCAATAAACGTCTCTAGGCATTCCTAAACCACGCCTTAAATACGAGAAAATGAGCATGTGGTTCCCAGACCCTGTCTCAATCCTAACAAAATCCCTTTACAAAAATGCAATTATGTCAGCTTTTTGCTCAAAATTTTGTATTTTTAAGAAACCAACACTCTAAAAATGGCTGGGTTATTTTGAATCCACAATGAGTAAATATTGGAAAGAACACATCGCTGGGTCAAAATTGACACAATGCTGGGTTGTTTTAACCCAACTGTTGGGTTATTATACCCCATGGTTGCATAACAACAACCCAACATTGGGTCATTTTAACCCATCATGTATTCTGTCCAATATTTACCCATTATGGATCAAAAATAACCCAGCCATTTTTAAGTGTATATTTAAGAGGTTATAAAAAGACATCAAATGAAGATAGAATATAAGTTTTTCCCCATTTTATTTGTTTGTTTATTTTTTGATTGAAAGCAGAGGGTCTGTTCTTTCATTTAATATATATGTATGTTTATATATTTATAGAAGAAAATTTTCCTGGAAGGCATTTTGTGAAACTTTTGTGAAAATCACAACAAAAATGCTGATGAATGAGTTTTTTTGAAAATAAGTACAGGGAATAAGTACATCAGGTATGATTTGACATAGTATACTGTGCATCCTTAATTTATAGTTTCTGTGTATCTGGCCCTGAGCGTTACTCTTACCGTTTGACCATTTCCAGGCGTTGCTCCAGTTTTCAGATTGCGAAAGAGCTAAAATCACTTTAAACAGGTACTTGAAGTTTCAAATGAAAAAAAATTGAAAAATATTTTAAACTTCTATCTCTGAAAATCATTTTATAAATGTTATATAAAGTCGACTGCAGGGACCGATTTTGTTTGAGGAGAGTAAAAGAAGATAAAAACAGTAGGAAAGGCCAAAAGTGAGGGATTAATACTTTATCTCTTCTGTCACATTCAGAATGTGATCCATCATGAGAGAAGATAGACCTTGGCAGATGGACACCTTTAGTCTGGATCTTGAGAGGAGTGACTTTTCACAGAGACAAATGTCCATTACTTTTTTAATCTTCCGACTTTTTCTAAGTATAGCTTGATCTCTAAAAGAAGTGTGAACTTTAGGAGGGGCGGGGCTTGTGTCTGTCTCGTATATTCCTCAATCTGATTTGTTTAGTAAGAATTAATTAATAATTTAAACATGCTATAATTAAGATCCTGAATGATATTATTTATTTAAAAGATCTGTTAATAATAATCAATGTAACAGTAAATGTAAAAGTAAACGTATTGGTGGGCAAAAAATGAAGAAAAGGCCAAGACCTGTTTAACAATAATTTTACTTTGGTAAATGTAAGAAAATAAATCAGTGCAATGCAGTGCAGCAAACTACAGTAAAGCCACTTTATGTACCGCCGGTTTGGGACAGATTACAAAAGCAATACTGACAGACTCTAAATCTCATCCTTATCTCAATGTCTAAATCCTAAAGCCTGTAAACAAGTGAAATTGTACCATAAAACAATACAATAAATAAGCGTAGGTTGTAGCAATCTGTAAATATACTGTCCATGCAGTTGAATATAATCATTATTTGTGATCCTGTATAGCTCAGCATTGCGTTTGCAGCGCAAAAGGTCACAGGTTCGAACCCAGGGAACACAAATATTGATAAAAAAGGTATTGCTTGTAATGCATATATTCTAGTAACATTATTGTGTCTCATTTTGAAGGCTGCATCTTCAGGAGGTTGCATTAGTCGACCGCATACATTATCGAGGTTTGTTGTAAGGTTTTATTTCAGAAAAGCAATTGTTTTAAAGTAAGAATAAACTATACCGTGATTACGTCTCACAAGGAATAAATGTTTTTCCCTCAAATGCGAGAACTTCAATGACGAATGTGGCCAATAAATGCAATCTCTGGAGGACGCAGCCTCTCAAATAAGATGCAGCTATTATGTTGCTTTTCGCAGTCGGTCATATGTTTTCCAAGCAGAGGGAAGGCTTTTAGTGATTTTACTTCATGAAAGTTGCGTTGATAGATTGGCTTTATTATTTGTATTGTGTGGTAACAGTTTTATAAAAGAAATACTCAAGTGCTGTGTTGTCACGACCGATGCCTTTTTGCTAACATATAGCTTGAATGCATTGCGAGTCACTTTGGAAAAGTGTCTGCCAAATGCATAAATGTAAACTAATGTAATACATTATGTTTTATAGAAAATGCAAAACTTCTTCAAGTGTTACTCTCGCATACACACACATAACTGCTCATGAGGGAATCGCAACTCATTGCACAAAAGCAGTTAATGTGATTGCACATTTTCCAGATGAATACTGCGACTGAACGTTGTATTTTTTGGTTAATGTAATCAGATGACAATATCTGTCACACTGATTATGTAGTGATGATAATTAACATGTTAAATTATCCATAAATCTGGAGAAGATGCTGTAGGGGATCTCTGATAGCAAATGTTTCAACCTAAACTGACGGTAAGTGTAAACTGTGAAAACAGCTATGAAATATGACAAATGCAAGTTGCACTTGATGGCATCAGCATAAGTTTAACCAAGCTAAGAAATGATATTTCAGTTTAAGCCTGTTTAATACCCATTAACAAACTTTATGTTGTGTTTTGAAAGTTGGTGTGCTGCTGTGTCCACCAGATGTCCTAACTAATTTAACTAACTAACCAGCTTAAATATTTATGCATTTGACAGACACTCATGGTGCATTTGATCAATATTTGTGTTCCCAACCCCTTGATGACCTTTGCGCTGCTAATACAATCTGATCTATGCTGCTAGACTTTTTAGCAGTGTGGAGAAATACACTTTGTAAGTTGCGATGCTTTTAATAAAATTGTACAATGGAGAAATGTATTTGGTGCTTAATGGTACGGCTGTTGTGTTTATATTGCACTTTCGATACCAATTTAAGCTTTTAGTGCTCGGACAATTGTTGACTGTGTGAATAAACACCAGTTATCGCAATTAGAAGTCAAGTGTAAATGTGTAAATCAAGTGTAATTTCAAGTGTAAATGTGTTCGCAAAGACATTTTTGGGGTCCTCTATTTTGAAAGACTTGCAGAGTAGACCGGGGCTAGTTTTCATACTTTTAACTTTAGTGAAATTTGTCTTAATTTTTGTATTAATAATAACTCTTTCTTATTTAGCCTTGGCTACAGAAAGCTTTGAAAACATCAACCTTTCTAGAAAATAAGTTTTTTTTTTGGACAATGATTTGTGATGACAAATTAAATGTAATAAACACTGTAAACAAATCTCAAACACGTAATTCAGAAAATGAAATAGGTAGTAGGCCTACAAAAAATATAGTAAAAATTGTTAACCATTTTACTTATAGATTTTTAAAACAACCAATTGTGTATTTTTAATATTTAAAATATATGGGCGATTCCAAGTAAATGTCAACCTTATTATGAAAAGTAAAGTTTTTACCCAAAGTTTATAAAATCTGAGATGTCAATATTTGGTGGTTTAAATACATACTTTTTTTTTATTTAATTTTCAAAATAATTATATTTAAGTCAGTGCAAATTTCAGAATTGTCAGGTCCATAACATTGTTTGTTAAAATAAATATTAAATGTTTTTTGAAGAACCATCCCTTCTTAATTTCTTTTTATTATTCCACTGAAAAAAAACTTGTAAAACTTACTTAATAAAATCCTCATAACAATTTGCATGAACTTTTTAAAAGTAAACAGCTTTTTTCAAGAACAACTTACTTAACTAAAATAAAATAATAGTACATGAAACATTTGTTAAATAATTAAATAAATATCAATTATTTTTATTTTAGAAGTTAGATTTATTTTTATAGCTTAGATAAAGTCTATGACTTTTTTTAATACTGAAGCATTGCTGTCATAAAAATATTAAATAAATCTTATTTACTGTTGTATGGTAGATTGTATTTACTTTTTGTTATTTTCTTTAACATTGTTCTAGGGACTTAGTTACTCTTAGGGCTCTATTTTACACCCTGTGAAATGCGCGACGCAAGTGTCTTTTGCTAGTTTCAACCCTGCGCAATTATCATTTTCACGTTTAGCGCCACGTCTTTTAAATAGCAAATGCATTTGCGCCCCCTTTTGTGCCATGGGCTTTCTGGTCTGAAAACGAGGTGTGTTCAGGCGCATTGTTGGCGCATTGCTATTTTGAGGCAACTAAAATAGACTACGCCATTGACCAACAAAAATCTGGTCTAAAGTCTAAAGTCAATGGCGCAATATGTTTTTTTGTTATTTAAAGAGCGCATTAGTAATATGCGCCTATAAACTGTACGACAATGCTGGTTTGCTTATCACATACATGAATGCACATCAGCACAAAAACGTTTTTAAATATGAAAGATTAAAGGATTGAATGTAAAAGATTATTATTGAGTCTCTTGGACATAAATGAGGAGTAATTATGAGACGTTAGAAGGCGCAAAGTGCTGCTTCACCTGTAGCCTGGTAAGTAAATAAATGCTTTGCTTTAAACAAATGCATCTGTTTTTAAATGTTTTTTTTTTTTAAATGCTACCTCACGGATTTATTGTATATGATGACTCTGTACCTGCGGATATGGTGAGATGAGAAACATTTTTAAGTACAGTAATGCTTAAAAAACTCTTTGCTTAAAAAAAAATGCTCTCCAAGTGCTGAAACGTCCGGAGAGCAATTTTTTGATGATATTGGATAGCCATACATTTAAAGCAATTAAAAGCCTGCTTTTTTACTTCCATGACTAAAAGAAAACGGGTTTTAAAGGTTTTAATAAAAAAATAACAATATCAATACAAGTGAAAAACAACAAAATTATTTAACATTAATCTTAAACTGGGGATCTTCTTCCTTCGCTTAGTTTTTCCGTTTACAAAGTCCGTCATCTAAATCGGGATTAAACATAGCGCCAGCGCAACTGGCTTTTAAAGGGGATGAGAGCTGAGACTCTCATTGGTTTATTGCACGTTACGCCCAAAATACTCCCATTACTTATTAAAAAATAGGACCAACCCTTTTAGACCATGCGCTCGACGCACAAACCATTTTTCCCGTCATTAAATTAGATTCGGACACGCCCATTTAGACGTTGTGCTGTGCGGTTTAGACAATGGACTTAGATCGTTAAAATAAGGCCCTTAGTGTTATAAATGACATTATACAACCCACAAAAATTCAAATCAATTCAAATAAACTTGAATCTCCACATAAAACACACACACAATTGTCAGTACTGTGGAGAGAAATACAATAAAATGTTCTTAAACGTGCTAAAGTTATTTTTTAAAATATATAATCCGACTTACTATTCAGTTCATTTTGTACATGAATTAATTGTGTATTTATTTATAATTTTACTTAGGAAAATCGAGTTCTCAATAAATATTAATATTACTATGCAGAAATTATAAGAGGTTAATCTAATATATTTTACTAAGTTCAGTGTGATCTGTACATTTTAATTCCCAGAAGTCATCAAAATATGTTGTCTCCCAAATCCTTGTCATTTTTTTTGTCACAAAAATGCATGTTTCCTCATCTAAAATAAAAACACATGAGTATATAGACTGATATTTTCCTGATGTCTGGACTCAATATATTGGTAATAAATGCATACTCTTAAATGTAAAAATTCTAATGTCACATCTATAATTCTGCAGTTAAACAAGCAGTCTATAGTTCATTTATGTGACATTATGAACAACATCTCTATTGCAAATTACCCTTATCATAGCATATGTCTAAAATGAGATGTTGAATAATCAGTGTTACAAAACTAATTTATTAGCATATAATTCATACATCGATCAAGAGATGTTTTCCTCTTATGATAAATTTAAAATTTAAACTGTTATAGAATATATTTCATTAATATATTTCGTTTGAATTTTCCTTTTTTTATCAAGTATAATGATGTCGTTCATTGACCTGTGATGTAGAGCACTTCAAGAATTAAACTCTGATTTTAATGCTTTTTCTATTCAGATTATGAACAACTTGCCCCAGTATTTCCCACTGGGTGAATCTCAAAAAGAGGTTAATTTTGTCTGCATGCTGTGATTTTAAAATTAAACACATGTTAATTAACTTGATTTGGTATGAGAAAAACAGGAGAAACTTGAAACTTTCAAAACTTTACTTTTCAATACACGGATATGTATATATAAATAAATACCTATATAAATACTATATAAATATAAATGTATAAATACCTCTTTTTAATAATAACAAAAGTAAACATATATTCTATCATTTTACCGATAGCCTAATAAAACTTTTATTGTTGAATTTTGTTGTACCAGACCACAGGAAAGACAGAACACAAATAAGATCTCTTTACGTATCCAAATGTGCCTTACACATTGTGTCTCGTATACAAATGTAGTTAGATTTTTTTGTGCTTGCTCTAAACTAAAATGCACAAACAATTCAATACTACAAATCTCATGATATCAATAATGCATACTTGCATTCTTCATCAGCCTGTGCAAAAACTAAAATGCCATTTTATGATCATTTGCTCTCTTCACATACCAGGCAACAGGGCAATTATTTATTATATATTATTTATTTTATTATTGTAATCAGCTCGGGTTGATCAAGTATAGACTGTTGTAAGAACCCTTCACCGCACTCCATAGACACTTCACTAATCAAGACGCCGCTCTCTTCAGCTCTCACCTCCGGTGTGCTTGTGACCACCAGCCAGCGCTGGTGTTAGACGCTGTGTGATTTTATGTTAGGTGATAATTTAGGCTCCGAACTGCATAGAAATTATTTTTTATAGTTGAAAGTTAGATCTGAACATGTTGGAAGTTGATGAGGAACCATATAATTGACACAATTACAAAGAACATAATGTTTTACAATAAGTGTCCTGGTGGGCCTACAGTACCAGTTAAAAAAACTTAGAAGAAAGGGTAGTAGCACATGTATTGTTTAAGTTGAAGGCAGGCTCATAATGCAAAATCGTAAGAGATGGTGCATTAAACAGACAGACATGTAAAATATAAGTACTGATACTGAATACAGGGCCTGACATTTGGCAAGGTATTGTACACACCAAGCTACTTTTTACATTTATGCATTTGGCAGATGTATAGGTGCTCCCTTGGAATCGAATTTATGACATTTGAAACATACTACAAATTGAGCTACAGAAATCTTTCATAATATAACATGTTTAAACACACTTACTGTTCTAGTTGTCAGACGGTGAAGATGAAAGTCTCCAATATCACTTTAGTCACATTTTCATCTCTAGAGATCAGTCTGTGATATACAGATTTTTTCTTAGACTTATGCATATATTCAGTTATTTATAGGTATAGACAATTAGCAATGCTGTGAGTTAAGTGCAGTTTCTGCATGTGTGAAGAAAACCATTGCTATTGATGTACTTAGATAGAGGGTTTCAGATTTTTTTCAGAAGGGTTTTTCCCTCCTAGGACTTTTCTTTATTTCCTCGGCTAAACAGCCCAGGGTTTTTTTCTCCTAGGGTATTTTTTACCCCGGGGAGGCAGCCTTCTTGGGCTTAACTTAGCTTCCTCTTCTAGACTTTATATTAGTAATACGCTCGCTTATAATATCGAGTCATAGCCGCAGCAAATTTGACTGCTTATGCTATCGTGTATTATGTTGTGCTATTTGTCGTTTTTCTGTGCTTTTACTGCTTCTATTAATGTAAAGCTGCTTTGAAACAATGAACTATTTTGAAAAGCGCTATATAAATAAAATTGAATTGAATTTTATAAAGAGTTGCATTTTAGTCAGGATGCTATTTTAGACACCAAATGCCACTAGGGTTAAGAACAGAGCCATTTCGATCCATTACAACAACAATCCACCCATAAGAAAGAAACATCTTTGATTAAAAAAAATATGTCATCATTTACTTGCACTCAAGTTGTTACAAACCAGTATAAATGTCTTTGTACTGCTGAACACCAATGAAGATGATGCAAAAAAAATTGAATAACCAAACAGATTTGGGGCACCATTCACTTCTATGGTATTCTTTTTTCTACTATGCAAGTCAATGGTGCCCCAGATCTGCTTAGTTACAAACATTCTTCAAAATATCTTCCTTTTTTATTTAGCAGAACAAAGAAAGTTTGGAACAATTTAAGGGAAAATAAATGATAATACATTTTTTACGGTCTCATTTGTCTGAGATATTTCTCAGAAGAAACAGGCACATAAATCTCACAAATGTCACCACAGTTTCAGACAAACTGAGCTCAGGTTTGCCATCGAAATTCAATATTACTTAAAGGGATAGTTCACCCAAAAATTAAAATTCGGTCATCATTTACTAACCCTTATGTTGGTACAAACCTGTATAAATTTATTTTTTTCTGATGAACACAAAGGAAGATATTTTGAAAAATGTTTGTAACCAAACCGTTCATGGACCCCATTCACTAATACTATGGAAATAAATGGGGTCCACAAACGATTTGGTTACAGACATTTCTTAAAAAAATCTTCCTTTGTGTTCACCAAAACAAAGAAATTTATACAGGTTTGTAACAACATGAGAGTGAGTAAATGATGACAAAAATTTTGGGTGAACTACCCCTTTAAGATTTCAATATGAACTGAAACACTTTTTACCCACAATTTACCCAAATTAAGATTATTTTATCAATCTACATTAATTTCACACATTTTACATACATTTTTTCATTTTATTTCTCCTAAACACTTATGTGCCTTAGTAAATTTAACCAAAAAATAGCAAAAAAAAAAATTTTGTAAGAAGTAAAAATAACACAAAAAAATAAGTAATTCTAAATGAACACATTATTAAGGAAATTTAATTAATTGTATCATGTAAAATCCACTTAAATTTATAAGAAAGAAATTAACTTAATAATTTTGTGTTGAAACTACTTGAATTATTTAACTAACTAACTGCATTTGGAGAGTAAACTTTGAAATTAAACTCTATTTTTTGTGTTTCTAACAAAAAATAAACACTTGTTAGTGTTTAATGTTCATTTATCTTTGAGATTTAAAAGAGTTTCTGCTTTGAGTTTTGTGTTTACCATCATTGAGAAGAGGGCTGCTTGTGTATAGGTGACACAATGAAATGAATGTGTTAATTCGCTTAATCAGCAATAACTGTGCTAATGCCAGTACTGGGACCAGTCTCTTCTTACTTGATCAACATAATGTGGTAGTAATAAAATAAGATTTTTTCCCCTTTAAAAGTTTTTATGTATACGCTGTAAAAAAAGCATCATAAAGATAAAACAACTTGGTTTTGCAAGTCAATTCAATCTACTATTTTAAGTTTTGGCTTGTGAAAAGTTGACATAACTTATAAAATCAAGTTGAAATTGTTTAACTGAAATAAATTAAGTTGAGGGAACATAAAAAATAAGTTGACTTGACAAAAATGCTGCATGGTTACCCAAACATTTTTAAGTAAACCTCATATATTTTTTTTACAATGTAATTTAACTTTACTTAGAAAACTTGATTTAAATTAAAGGTACAGTGTGTAGGTTTTAGCGGCATCTAGCTGTAAGATTGGGAATTGAAACCAACAGCTGTGTCCATCGCTCACCCCTCCAAAAGCTAGCCACCACAGGACAAATATGTTGTCATCTAAGAAAACATGATCAAATGTGCTCTGTAATGCATTTTGTCTTTTAGGGCTACTTTAGTAACATGGCAGCGCAAAATGGTGACTTCCATGTAAGGGGACCCGCAGTGTATGTTGATAAAACAGCTCATTCTAAGTTAATAAAACCAATACAGTTCATTATATAAGGTATTTATACACCACTAAAAACATAGTTATGTATATTATACTGCATTTTTGTCAAAAGATCCTCCTAAAATTTACACATTGCACCTTTAACAACAACAAAAAATAAGTAGAATTTACTGTGCAAAAAAAAAAAAAATCAGTGTTTGATACTTAAATAAAACACAGAAAACGATATCAGACACAATAAAGTTAATAAGATATATTTTCTTTCTTAATTCCATATGCATTCATCAAATAAACCTCTGCAGTTTTAGGCTCAGCAGAAGTCGTTCCACTTGCTCCTTTAATGCAGTGAGAATCAGTCCTGACATCCATCATCCACTATATAACCAGTAGGAAGCTGCTCTTTGTCCTCAGACATTGCAAGATTGTTTTAGTATTAAATCCATTATCGAACTGTTACATCATCCTGAAAGTTCCACATTTTCATTTTTTATTATGTCATAGATGTACCTTATTGTGAACTTTTATATGCTGAATTCCTTCCTTTGTCTTCTTGTCTGATTCAGGCAGACGAAATAATATTCAATATTGAGAGACATTTGGTAGATATATTCTCATCTAAACCTATTGCTGTTCTGTATAGCATTATTAAATCAGAGAACCGCTGACTCATACAGTCCAAAAAAAAAAAAAACAGTCAAGGTCGGTGTCAAACACTCTTCATATACACCACGAGAATGACAAGTGATGAAAAATATTACAGGACAGCTGAAGAACACACTGTCAGCATTTTCCACACATGCACAGATTTCGTTTTTTATGTATACTGGCTATACGTGCTAAGCATTATGGGTATGCATATCAATTAACTACAGTAATAAACAGTGTTGGGGTAACGCATTAGAAGTAACACACATTACGTAATAATATTATTTTTCTGAAGTAACGAATAAAGTAACGCATTACTCTATAAATGTACACATTCATTTTTTAGTTACTTTTTTAAAAAAGTAATGGGAGTTACTTTTCAGTTTAATTAATTCAATTTAAAAATAAAATAATGTACTGAATTAAACTGAACATATTAAACTGAACATATTGAGCGGGAACAGTTTGAGTCAGAAACAGAAATGGCAGGCCAGTGCTTTACATTTTTGCAATCATAAAAACACATGCAAGGCCTGAAAGATATTAAGCCTTGGCCAAGTAATAAAAGTAACACAAAAGTAACCTAAAAGTAACCATGAAAGTAACTATGTAATGCAATTAGTTACTTTTTTAGGGAGTAACTTAATATTGTAATGCATTACTTTTAAAAGTAACTTTCCCCAACACTGGAAATAAATACAAATCATTTACTGTAACTATTTTATGAGTTTTAAAATCCCCAAGTGGTAAAAACAAGTTTTTATGGTTGTTTATAATTCTATGTGATGTTTTTAACATGCTTTAAAGCAACACCAAACATAGTGAACGTCACTTTGACATTCACTTTGCAGCCCTCTATCGGACAAAACCGCACTAAAGAAGTTTCCAACCGTCGGGTCGCGGTCCTGTAGTTCGAGTGAAAACTACAAAAACTTGCTTTACGGCAGACCTACAATCCAATCAGAGCCAGCTTTGCTGCATGAGGCTAAATTATTTACGAGAGTGGTAATGGACAACTCCGCTTCCAACCTGTAGGGGGAGCAAAGAGCAAAAACTCTTTAGTGTTAGTTTTTATAAGTTATATTTACTATTCCCAGGTCAAAACTTAAAATAGTAAATTAAATTGACTTGCAAAACTAAGTTGCATTTTTTTTACAGTGCATGTGCAAATTCATTCTTCAACACCATTGCTGAGTATATTTGCATACGATTGGAGAATGTTGCATCTATTTGCATATATATCTATAGTCCAAGGTGGTGCGAAATAGTAGAGGTGGGGACTAATTTGCATATTCATATCTATGATCTGAGCTGTGTGGTCGAGTTAAGGCGGGACTAATTTGCACATTTATTGATCTGTAGCTCAATCGGTAGAGCATTACATTAGCACACAAACCTAATGGGTTCAATGCCAGAGAAAACACATACCGATAAAAGAAATGTACAGCTTGAATGCACTGCAGTTCACTTTGAAAAAAAAAACATCTGCCGAATGCATGATCCTAATATAAATATTGTTAAAGCATGCTACCTTTTGCAGCAATAATGTGACAAATGTATTCCTCCTAAAAAAGACATCTCATATCTCATAAGAAAGCAGTTTTAATGACTTGGTACATAGTCTGCAATTTCAGCCTTGGCAAGCAGATGTCCAAGACCGCTGTATGCATTTGTGTTTTTGGACCAAACAGAGACAAATTGCTGCTTGGCACGGCGTCGTGCATCTGTGATTTGAAACAGGTGCTAACAGACCTGAAGATGCATTTTTATTCAACATCAATGGAAAAAGCACAGTCTGTGCAGGTTGCCTGCTGCAGACTAATGTAAATTAATGACCATGTGGTGTGAAACTCTCACAGCATTTTTCAAAAATGCATTAACTAAAATACACAGGATGTGATTTTGGCTCAGGTGTTGACTTTGCATCTATATTCTGATAAACATCAACCAAAAAAGCTTGGAAGTAACATGCAATATGTCATTTATCATATGATGTATAATTCACTCAGCATGCAACAAAAGCTACAGATAAATAAAATATCAAATTTGTTTTTCCTTGAAGAACCAGCTTAATATCTATCCATATTTACATTTCATTTCCATGTATTTATATTTTGAGCCTGCAGGTCGGACTAATCCTGCTGGTACTTGGGAATGACCCTTGCATAAGCAGCCTGATGAGAGTCTTTTCCCATGCCAGACTGGTTTTTGCCCTCCAAAAGCCCTCAATACAATCAGCTCACCTACCATTGTGTCCCCGTGGAGAGGTAGGTGAGCAATGTTGAGCTCAGAAAGATAACCAGAGGCAGAGCACTAATAATACTGAAGCTTAGCTCGTCTGCACCATAGCACTTTACCTGCCTGGGCAAACCAGCTTTTCATTTCCTTTTCAGCATTCGGTGTTGTGTGGATACCGCCGGTGGATGTGTTGCATGTTAAGCTGTCCACCGATCACCTGTCAAAGCCCAGACACAGCGTTCAGTGATGCAGGTGATGTAATTGTTTCAAACTATTTGGGTGATTCTCACGAAAACTTGGTTTTAAAAATGTCAAGCATGAAAATGTAAAAATTGCTTAAATTTACTTTTTTTCCCACCAGACATTGAAAAACAAAGTCTGGAGTAAATGGGAACATTAATTTAAAAACTTTTACTTATCATTTAACACTTTTTGTAACATAATTAAAAAAATATATTTTCTCATTACCGCAACACTCAGAAAACATCAACACTGACATATTTTCAAAATGACATGACAAACCTGAAAGAACATAATTTGGAGATTCTGCACATGCATTTAAAATCAAAGTATTATTCTTCTATGAATTAAATTAACATTTAATAAGCATCTGTTGCGGTAATGATAATCAAAATGTCGTGTAAGCATTCTGACAAGACAATATTTCAAATTAACTGTAAAAAAATGATCTTACCTGGTAGCCATCTTGAAGTAACTGGTCCATGTGCTTGGTCACTCAAAATCAAACTTTATTAAAATTCTGTATGTGTGCTTAAACTGTTCTCAAAAAGTGTTGCGGAGGATGAGAACATCAGGCATGGACACATCGTTTTCCTAATTTTTCTTCATTATTATTATACATGAATATTCAGTAAATATTTTTTCTGTCATCTAAAGTAGTCTAGCAAAACATCCATTTATTTTTTTCTTAATATTTTTGTGTTAATTTGATTAAATTACAACATAACGCATGTTCAAACACAGCCGGACACATTGCGGTAATGAGAATTCAGCAGAAAATGAGAAAAATTTTTCCAATTATAAATTCTTATGTTGAAATCACACATTGTGCAAGGTAGAACACAGTATTGTGTTAATTCTGATGCTTTTTAATGTTAATATATTACACATTTTAAAGCTAAAATCATTAGTGCCGTGGTGTTTCAATGGTTTCGTGAGAATCACCCATTTGTTTGAACGATTCAGCATCTGATCTCACAGGAATTCGTATTCGTACAATCACTTTCGCTTTCACCCCTGATGTTGGCTTTAGGGGCGGGGCTTTATTCTTGCTTTTTATAATAATTGTACAAATTATATAGCCACCTCAAACAACAATTCTCTTGTAATCAGGCTGTCCAATTAAATATTTGTCCCCTTACATGTCCCTTAAAAGGCTTTGAAGTAACCTAACATCATTGTAGTAACCTGACATTTCAAACTTTCGAGAAAACTTGCTTCACCCCAGGTGACACATCAGCAAGTAACTAAAATCCCAGACGTGGAGCCTCGAGGCTCTGCGTCGTAAACCAGCTCAGGTAATGCCACCACGATATCATTATTCAAGTTAGCTCAAGTTCAAGTATACGACTGCCCAGGCTGATGCCATGACAACGGTTATTGGGCATTACTCAAAAATGTCTTACATCCGTTGTGAAATATAAGCGGCCTTCTGCCCTGTGAAGTGCTCACCGTACGTGACTCTGATTTCAAGTGGATTTTCAAAGAGATTAAAAGGAGGTTGTTCACAGTTTATGGCTTTAATGACTTGTGTTCAGAAATGTAAGCTCTTTCTGTGTCTGTTGGTGCTGCTAGCGGTGCAGTGGCGGTTCTACACGGAGGCCAAGGGTGGCCCGTGCCTCTGTAGACAAGTCCCTGGCCACCCCTGTGGCCACCCCGTGCTGACCAAATAAAAATTATATACATTTATTTTGATTTTACACGCGAGCGCCAAAAGCGGAACTAATCCGACGCATAACGTTCTAAACGGGCAAATTAGAGCGGCGCACCCAACCCCTGTAGCTGGCTGCGGGTGCTGGGTGCTGCTCAGCGAGTGTCTCAATTTGTTCCCAATTTCCCGATGTTGAGAATGTGTATCCAGGTTTGGGCACTGGTAAGGACTCTAGCTCACTTGACATTGGGACACTGTTCACTTGTTCTCCTGTGACGTGGCTGCTTAAGCGCGGTGATCATTCACAGCTCTTACTCATCAACAACCGGCAAAACCAACATCTCGTTCATAAAGTTTACACATTGTAAAAAGCGCTGTAATTATGCTCTTACATATACGTGCATAAAATTGGAGGAATATAATTAAATGTGTAATGTAAATTTTTTTACAATTTAAAATAAATATTATTTTAAATACTGATTAGATTGTGGTCCCTAACTGTCTAGCAATGTGTGTTTATAAGTAAACTAAAACAAACGTTTGTCTTTATAAAAGTTTGCATTTCATAAAGTTTATTGAGTAGGCTCGCATGATTTTCGGTTGGGGGTGTTGTGTCGAACTCAGCACCCCTATTTTTCCCATCAGTGTAGTGCTTTTATATCGTTCTCAACAAGATAAAATTACAAATATTAAAGTTATGAATTTGTTATAATAAAAAGTCAAAATAACATGTATTTTATAATACAATTTATTAAATATTTTATACATTTGACAGTTTTCTATTAGGGTATTTCTTTTAAAATATAGCCTGTCTTTTTCTTTTTTTTTCTTTACTGGTTGTTTTAAAAATGTAATGTTTGCATACATAATTAAATAAATATTATACATATAATATGATTCATACTGTAAAAATAATTGACTTACCATTAAGAACAATACAGATACATTACAGAAATGCACACATATACATCTCAGTAGCCATTAAAACTTTAAATATATAAATAATAAAACCTATAACGTGATGATAACGCCAGAAAAACACTACACCGAAGGGAAAAACAGGGGGAACAGACTTCGACACAACAGGGGGCTTTAGAAAAGAGCCCAGCTCCCCTTTTGCACCTGCACTCACTCTTGTATTCACTGTAAAAAGTGAAACATTGGATTAACATAATAAAATAGAAGTAACCATTCACAATAAAGATTTTACATTGACATAATGTTCAGAAACCATTCAGTTCAAACAAATTTTTTGCATTTCATTCAAACCATTTTCTGAATCTGGTGTAAATCAATATTTTAGATTGGCTTAAATAAAAAAAATGGTTTTAAACAGACTTGATCTAAATTGAGTTTTCTTCAATCTAAAATATGTATTCATTGCAAATAATATGAAAGGCTTCATAATAGCCATAATCTAACATTTTAAAATTCTCTCAATATATATACACACATTAAAATGAGTCATAGAAACGTTCTTTTAAATATTTATTAAATCTTTTTTTTAAAAAATCACTGTTTTACAGACTTTTTTGGCAAAACAAACAGACAGTTCAAGTAATCAGTTCATTTCAAGTTGAATTTCATATGTAGCAGTACAAAAATATATCAACATAAGAACAAGAATAAGAACAAATACCTACACTACAAAAAATTGCTGTAAAAAAACGGGAAATTTTGGACAGTAATTTACTGTTTCTCATAAATACAGTTGAATACTGTAAATAAACATTAACATGACAAGCAGAATAATAACAGCAAGCTACTGTTCAGTCTTACGGGATAATACAGTATTTTTTGGTCTGGTCAGGCATGTCAGACATGTGACGAACTCATCTGCAACCACGAGTCAAACTGATTTAACTACACTGTTTTTCTGCATTTTATTATACGAGAAGGAAGCAGAATTAAAGACTATCTATTTTCACTCCGATTGTGACCCTACCAGCACTGAGATGGACTACGAATTCACATGTTTTTCCTCCTCGCCTGTATATCAAGGTAAGCACAAACTGAACAGAGTGAAATAATTGACAAAATGTTATATTTGCTTATTTTTGAGATATTTCTAAAAACAATTTAATTGATTTTGGCATATTTAGGGCTGATTGTTAAACAAATTGGCAACGAGCTATATAAGTTAAATACAAATAAAGATGCTAATGTTAATTTGCAATCTAATCAAATGTCTGACTGACGTGTGATTATCTATTGATATTTTTTAAAATCTACATGAGGTATTGGGCTCTGTATCACCATTTGTTTGTATCTTTTTTCAATGTGTGCACTTTTAATCTTTGTACAGCATCATGAATGTGTTAGCATTTAGCCTAGTCCCGTTCATTCCTATGGCTCCAAACAGGGATGAATTTAGAAGCCACCAAACACTTGCATGTTTTTTCCTATTTAAAGACTGTTACATGAGTAGTTACACGAGTAAGTATGGTGGCACAAAATAAAACCTTTGTTTGGAGCCGTTGGAATGGTTGGGGCTGGGCTGGGCGCTGGCACGTTCACGAGGCGCTGTGCAAGGATGAAGTGCACGCATTGAAAAAAGATAGGACTGTATTAATTCGTCTAAGTTGAGGTAAGAACATAGTAAAATATTGAAAACAGCTAGTCCAAGGCTGATACTGCTGGGTAAGTGTAACAGTAAGGTATGGAGTATAGAACAATAAAACAGTAGGCCTATAGAAAAGTCTTTCAGTCTGTCTAAAAAATCTCTTTCTGAAATTAATATCATTAGCTTTTCTAAGTAATGGATTTGCAGCTGTATAATATCTGATAGTTTTTTGGGACATTAACTATAATTGTTGTCTGCATCAGTTGCTGGTGATGAAGTCAAATTTGGAGGTTGGATGATCAGCAGTGAAAACAACATCATGTGTGAAGGCAAGATGAAGCTGCGAGGACACTGGAGTTTGTTCAAAGGTAAATCCTCTATAGCTGTTCAAGAATGTCACATTGCGTTAAATTAGTGTCTCTTTCTTTTTTGTAAATTGACTTTGATTGCATTAGGTCTTTAAAATAGTGAGTCGAAGTTTAAGCTAGCATGTGCATATAGACATAACACTGGGTTTATGCCAAATTTGTTATCATGCTACATGTTTTTGAATAAAGTATTTCTTTCTCATTACTGCCAGAATATTTATACTGTGAATGCAGTTGGTTTTATCTGTCTTCATTGCAATTAATCTTTACTTTTCTCATTGTACTTTGTAGATGCTTAATTGGTGTGAACCCTAAGAGGGGAACAAAAGCCAGGCAGGTGAAGGTGTCCGAGAAGACAGGAAAGCTTGTCCAGAAAAATGCAGCAATGGAGTGCAGAGTGGCCACCCTCATCAGAAACCTCATGGACTTTGAGTGGGGCTTTCACATTGTATTCTGCAATGTTGTGATATTTATGTGACATCACAGCATTATGTTTTATTCAGCCCAGCCTCATTGGTGAGGCAGAAACTGACATTTAAGAATGCACTGAATTTTATTATATTTAATAAAAAAAGTGTTTTATCATCATCCTTTGTTTGAGTATTTTTTTGCAAGCAATTTAAGTGTTTATTTTAAAATTACATTTTAACAATGCTAGAAAAATCACATTCTACAGTATAAATTACAGCAGGAACCCTAAAATAACAGTATAATGCAACCAAGCATCTGACAGTATTATACTGTGCAGCTCCCTTTTTTTACAGTACCATCCCGTAATATTTGTACAGTAAAAAACTGTTGTTGTAAATTACAGTAAGTAATCTGTTAAATTACAACTTTATGCTGGCAAATCTAGCTGCCAGTATATTACTGTAATTTAACAGTGAAATTTTTTACAGTGTAATGTAAATCAAATACAAAACATAGATATTTCCACATACAGTAAAGAACAAACAACGATACTATTACGATAGTCATCGTAACTTTAAAACATATAAAATCCACGTTCATTTTGGCATTGAGCGCCCGGAGCAGAGCCAGTATGACAAAGTTTCTCCGAGCGGGAAACTCAGCGTATCACATATTGAGGTAATTCGTTTAACGTTAATTGTCAGCAGAGAAATGCAAAATACTCAAGTCATGAATACAAATGTAAACGCTATACCGCTAATGTAAAAAGTTACGTTATAGTAATTTCTAATCTGCGTGTCTGTTTATTAAAATTATATGACGTTAACTTAAGTATTTAAATGCTGAATGAGTTTCCCCATTACATTATGCTAGGTCATGCTAGCCTGTAAACCTGGCTATAGCCTATAGGTAAAACGGTGCCAGTCACCTTATAAAAACTAAACAAGTCACCTTATAAAAATTATAGTGTTAGTGCTGAACGCAGACGTGTAATTATTGTTAATTCCTCCTTACCTGACAAACGTGTCCTGTTCGCGCTGTTAAGCAGATAACCGTCCATCACAACTTCTGCGTTAGGTCTCTCCCAGAACTCTCTCGCGTTTTCAGCTGTGCGCATGCGCAAACCGTGCTTAATCTAATAAAGTCGTTTGATCGAATGTAAAATATTAATTTCATTGTTATGTTATAATATTATATTGTATCAATCTAAGAAAATAGTTTGATCGAATGTATCATTTGAATTTCATTGTTGTTATAATTTTATATTGTATCAATCTTAGAAAATAGTTTGATTGAATGTATAACTTGAATTTCATTGTTATGTTATAATTTTATATTGTTTCAGTCTAAGAAAATAGTTTGATTGAATGTATAATTTAAATTTCATTGTTGTGTTATAATTTCATATTGTATCAATCTAAGAAAATATTTTGATTGAATGGATAATTTGAATTTCATTGTTATGTTATAATTTTATATTGTATCAATCTAAGACAATAGATTGAAAGACACATACAAATTACAAAATGTAATTTTACTTAATCTAATAATTTTAGGCTATTGGAATGAAAAAAATCTATCAAATGAAATACAGCAATGTTTTACTTTTTACAGTGTTAAATAAAGATTTATATGATTGTAAAGTAAGATAAAGTTTATGGGGCAGTTTCCCGGAAAGGGATTAGACTAGTCCTAGACTAAAATAAATGTAAGAGCTGTCCAAACTGAAAACAACTTGCAATGCCATATTTTAAAATACACCAGTGCCCTTTGTTTTGCTTCAAAATGCACACAAGTAATGTATTTAGTAAGGCATGTTTGTTAAAACTAGTTATATTTCCTAATTAAACTAAGGCCTAGTCCTGTCTTAAAATAATTCCTGTAACCGCCCCTATAATCTTTAAATATAATTTCTTGCCGTTTTTTTATGTGCCCCTCTGGTAAAACACTGGCTCCTACTTGGCCCCCCTACTGAAATTTGTCTAGAACCGCCACTGTAGCGGTGTGTGATGGGTTATTACATGCTGGTCATCGGGTGCTGATATGGGTTAAGGACTAATGTAAACACCCCAGAGAGGTGCACCCTGGACATGACTTTCGTTAAGAATTAGATTTAGCTTGATAAAGAGAGCGTAGACAGGTTTTGATATTATTCAATGTAGTTATTGTCAAAAATCTACAGCTTTTAATTGGGTTGTTGATGAAAAGAGGATAATTGTTGTTTATTTAGCCATCTACTTTATTTCTTTATCCATGTGCATATGTCTTAAGTCATATTGTTTTCAACATACCCGAAAACATTAGAGTTGCTTGTTTGAAGCACGTTTCGATTGCTTCGATTGTCTGATTGCATTTGTTATCGATACTCTGATAGTTTCTGACTTTTGAAATTTTTTTTCCATATTTTTACATGGTGTGGTCATCGTCCTGTGACACATAAAATTTTGCAGTTTTAATAAATAAGATGCTTAAATGCGTAATACGGTATTATGTGGGCTGTCTTTGGGAACTTCATTATTTAAGCATCTTATTACTAAATAATACCATAAAATGGCATAGAATTCACACGTACTGTAGTGGTTTTTCAACTGCTTTTTCCTATTTTCAAACTATTTTTGTTCTGGTTTAGGGTTAGATTTGATGTTTGCGTTAAGATGTCACTTTAAGTATTCGTTTATACAAATTTTTTTCAGATTTTTTTAATATTTTCTAAATTTTAAACCATTGTCGCCTGGCGTTAGGGTTAGAGTTAGGTTGGGTAAGGACCACTGATCTATATAAATGACTGGATTGCGCATAGAACGCTTGACGTAACTGCGTGAGGTGAAGCCAGCGCAGAGTTCGAGCCGCCATCTTGGTATACCCAACCGGCAAAGAGCGTCATTGACTTCCATTCAAAATCATGATCAAAATTTACCCCCTTTACAGCGTATCAGTTACACAAGGTTAATTTTTAGGATATGTGTACGTTAATTATTTGTTAATTCTGGTGTTATTTGCAATGTTAATGTTTTAATCGGGCAGGATAATGGATTTACAAAAAACCGTTAAGGTGAGTGTGTGTGTAGCATTTGTTAATGACACGGGTATAAATAAAGTTTTTTTTGACATTCAGCTACACGGTGACGGTCAGCGTTATTTCTCTAAATAAGTTCAGGTAACTTGTAAGTTTAGATAACATAATTACAAAACTAGCAAATTATTGCATGCACATACGGTACAAAGTATGATTATTTATTTAGATTTCAGAACGAGCACGTTTATTGTCATTAATACTAAATATGCTGCGGTCTGTCTGCTGATCTGATACTGTAATGAAGATGAATGTATAATAACTGTTTAAAACGCAAAATGTACAACTTTCAGTAAATAACTATTTACATGCTTTGGACGTTTGTGTTGTAATAATGTACAGGGTAACTTCACATATAAAAACGAAGACGAATAAAGTGATGTTTTATCATTAAAACCTGACAACGTCCATTGATTTAATAGAACGTTTGGGTATACCAACATGGCGGCGCGGTGGCTTCACAAGTGTGACGTCATGCGCAATCCAGTCATTTATATAGATCAGTGGTAAGGACATAATTTTATGTAAATCTAACCTTAAACTGAAGCGACAATGCTAAGAAAATAGAAAAAACAGTTGAGTAACCAATACAAGACAATGACACGTAAACAGAAATTCCTGATACGATCACGGAAAAACTTGGAAATTTGTGACAGTATCACAAAAAAGAATAAAAAAAATTACGTGCATATAGGTACGTAATATGGTGAGACTGGGCTGCTTAAAAAACGTGTTTCTGTAGTGTTTTTATGGTTATTTTTAATTATCCACTAGATGGCGAACTTACCCAATAAAAAAACTGAAGCAAGTTTTTTTTTATTAATTTTACACTACGTGTTTGTTTTGATAATCATTCTGAATCTGATCTCTAACTAAATATCCTTCACAAAAACGCAAATATTTCAACTTTATGCTAATTTTTTTTACATTTTTGAACAAAAATATCCATATTTAAGAGTTTATTAGCAGAGAAAAAAATATTGATAGGATCACATTTTTTTCTATTTTGTTTGTTTGTTTATTGTTTGTTTGAAAGCAAAGGGTCTGTTCTTTCATTTGATATATTATATATATATATATATATATATATATATATATATATATATATATTTGATATGTATGTTTATATATTTTTAAAGGAAATTTTCCTTAACGCATTTTGTGAAACTTTTGTAAAAATCACAAAAAATACTGGCGGGCAACTTAAAAAAAAGGCTGGCGGGGAATGAGTTAATGATGTTATGAAGGAATGAAACAATGGGAGATGTTGTTTTAACCATCCAGAGACACATAAAATTCGCTAGTCATGTTCACGGATAAAGAAATGAATTTATTAGTTTTGATCATATTATTTTATGTCATCGTATTTAATTAATTTAATTGCTAAAACAACGTTATTTTGTGTTTTTGGTATAATACAATGTGTTCGCGTGGTTTATGGTTCAAAAAACATTATTTTCCGCATACACTGAAAAAATGATTCATTCAATTTACTCAATTTTTAAGGTAAGTGGTTGCAATTAATTTATTTAAGCTACATTTTTGTAGCTCCAAATGCTCCAGATTTTGTACAAAGCTCATTGATCTGAAAAGCTCTGTGTCGCTGATTCCCCAATCAATCTGTACGTTGTGATTGGCCTAAATACCTCTGACATCAGCCGGAAATTTGACGCTTCTTGACCATGTTTGAAAGATTCGGCCACAATGCAATGCTGACAGGAGTTAACTGGTATTATGATAATGTCGGTCTACATCACCAATCCCAGAAAGTAAACTGTTGCCTACAATCTGTGGGCTTGTTGTAGTCCAAGAAAAGAGATAACTCACGTCATCGTTTACTTTGGGTTTGTACCTTTTGCATATTGTTAACACGTACTAATACACACTTACACACCAAAAGACATGTAAAACCGTGTATCGGACCATAGAAGCTCTTTAATGATTTTAATAAGGAGAATGAAACAATGGGAGATGTCGTTTTTACCATCCAGAGACACATAAAATTCACTAGTCATGTTCACTGATAATGAATTTTGATCACATTATTTTATGCCATCGTAATGAATTAAAGAGGCCCTTCCACATACAACCGTTTTTACTTGTATTTTTTGATATGTGTTAGGTCCATGTGTGTTTGTATTGTGTCGTGAATGTGAAAATTAACTTCCGCCTCCTCTGTCAGCTCTAGCCACTGAAAAGAAATAAGAGGAGAAATCAGGTCAGTTTGAAACTCTTATCAGTGTGACGTGGAACTGATCGAGGTCATTAATATTCATGAGCTCTTCAACTTGAGCCCGCGCCCACATATTACGTGTAGTTGAGTTAGTTTTCATAACAAGTTACAGCAAGGATGGCTAAACGTCAACCGTACCGTAATCGGGCCATTGTTTTTCGTCGAGAGACATCATTCCTATTAAACGAGGGAATCGTAACAGTTGCTACATATTTGGATGTTCAGAAGAACGCTGGATTTGAAGAGAGACTGCGATTAAAAAGCGGATCCGGACAGAATGGCGCAGCTTATGTGAGTAAAGCACTTTAGTACTATGTGTCACTGTAACGGCCGGTGTTTTCTCTTCCGAGGGACGCGAATTCATGCGGCACACACGTTGAAAGGGTTTATGATAAAAGACACGCACGCGTGTGTGCGAGTAAAACACTTTAGTACTTTGTGTCACTATGAGTTCTCTTTAGAGGGACGCGATTCACGCGAATTCATGATGCACACGCATCGAATGTGATAAAAGACGTGTGTGTTTGTGCGTTCGTTACACGTGTGTCGAAAGGGTTTGTGTAAAAGATGTGTGTGTGTGTGTGTGTGTGTGTGCGTGCGTGCGCTGCTACACGCGCATCGAAAAGGTTTACGATAAAAGACACGTGTGAGAGTGTGTGTGTGTGTGTGTGTGTGTGTGTTTGTGTGTGTGTTTTTGTGTGTGGGTTTACGATAAAAGACATGCGTGTGTGTGTCAAAAGGGTTTATGATAAAATATGCGTGTGTAAGAAAGACACTGTGTCTTAAGACACTCACTTAACATTAAACTGATTACACATGAGATTAAATTGAAAGTTAGTTTGAACGAAAAACTGTTATCCAATACCCACTAAACACAGGACGTCGAATAGACGTGCAGATCGTGTCTATATTGGGTCCGTCGGTCCATGACCAATTCTGGACATCTATTCGACGTCCAAACTAGGTCCACTATTTGGACGTCCAACTATGACCCTACTTGAACGTCATATTTACGGGCAACATTTGACGTTTAAACTGGGTAATTTTTTGGACGTCATTTGGACGTCATATTTACGGGCAACATTTGACGTTTAAACTGGGTAATTTTTTGGACGTCATTTGGACGTCATATTTACGGGCAACATTTGACGTTTGAACTGGGTAATTCTTTGGAGGTCATTTGGACGTCTATGACAGGCCTATGTCTGTATTACATGATTAGGCCTATAAAATTTTTTTTATTTACAAATAGCAGCATTATTGTACCAACATGATTAAGAATAGTCTATATTATTTTATACAGTACTGTGTTTTCTGCTTTCTTTATTTATATACAAATTCATCTAAATGTACAATTAAAATCTGTAATTAAATGCGTAGTTCGTTATATTACAATATATGATCATACTAACAATTTAACATGAAAATATTCTCACCTGTTATGCATGCAATAAGTGTGCCTTATATACAAAATTAACATATGGCCTTGTGGCTGAGTGGTTAGCGAGATTGGCTTGTAATCCAGAGATCGGTGGTTCGAAACCCGCGGCCGGCAGGAAATGACGGAAGTATTCGGTGTTGTAATGGATGGGTGAAGTGCAGAGACAATCATTTCTTTTCGCTTTTTTCATGTCTTTTTTCCTTACACGGAGGTCCTACGGATGTACACATTTAGACGTGCAGAAGACGTCGCAAAAAAGACGTCGCCTGGCGTTACAAAAAAACCCCTTTTATGTACCGAATTCGGACGTCCAAAAATTCCATGAAAAAGACGTCATTCTGACGTCACTTTGCGCAGTGGGTAATAGCAGTGGGTGTTTACTTCCAAGTCGTCAATGCAGCCCGCCCATTAAAACGGATCACTTCTCTAACCAGCCTCAAAACCAGGGTACAAAATAGCCTATTACTTATTGCTTTTGATGTTTTTGGATGTAAAAATCATGCAAACATCATGAGTAGACCTCAGACAACACAGTCTAAAACAATAAAAACGCCAGAGGAAGGGCACCTTTAACTTCAAGGCTCAACAGCTGTGTGCTAGATCGCCACTTCCGCATTTGTCCACTCGTATTGCCATATTTTATAAAAGCAGAAACCGAAGTTAACATGGATATTACTTCAGTGATAGGTGCACTGTAAAAAATACTTTGCTGCCTTAAATGTTTTTGTTAAATCAACTCAGATTTATAAGTCATGTCAACAGAGATGAGTTGTCACATCTTATAAAATATAGTTGAGAAAAGTCAACTTAATTTTATAAGTTATAACAACTTTCCTGTAGTTATAACAACTCATCTCTAGTCAAGATAACAATAGTTAGTTGTAATGACTTGTAAATCCAAGTTGATTCAACAAAAAATTTTAAGGCAGCAAAGTATTTTTTTTACAGTGTGACATTATTTAAAATAGGATTTCTCTGGATCCTTGCAACCATTTTTTTTTTTTTGATAATGTAAGTACACAACTGCATGAAATATATCACACTGTGCATGTGGTCCTTGGATATTTTATTACAAAAATCTTACTTATTGTGCATTTAGCTGAATCATTTCTAACACACATCACAGTATTTCGTTTCATTTCGTTTGGATTCATCACTGAGATAACTCATCTGTCTGGCATCATTGATTTGTGTCAGATGTGAACTTTTGAGAACTTGTTGAAAGAAACTCGTAGATGTGAACTTTTCTTCAACCAGTGACCTAAAAGTGGCTGAGTGTTTGAAGCTGTTCTGCTCACAGAGGTCATCTTAGCATTTTGAAATCACAAACTACAGCGATCCATATTCTGCTGTCACAGCGTGCCGAGGAATATTTGCTCCCACATAAATAATGATGAGATCACTTATAGAAATTCTGTGTAAATCTTAAACAAAATAGAAAAACAATGCCAAAAATACCAATAAGAACTGATATGAAGTACTACAATGTATGAAAATGATGTGTCCTGTGGCATCACATTATTAATTTATTCAGAAATATGGGCTCTTTTTACTAATACTGACTCCAAAATTATGGTTTAATATTGTGTCCTTGGTGCACTGGATAGCTGCACAACACACCTGCAGAATACAAAATACAATTCTGTGTGCTTTTCATTTTTTTATGTGTAAGATTGTCACATTAGTGTATTGTTTGTATGATTTTTATGCATAAGACATGGAAATTTGGCAAATGTTTGGCATATGAAATATAAATACACATGCTATCCTAGTTTTGAAGTACTTAACCAATAAATGAAATATTTAACCTCTCCATTATTTAAAATGATATCAGGGCTCATAGCTGTAACTAGCTCTCAAATGCATAGTCACGCAGGCTGATGCTTGCCAATTATTCAGCATTAACGCTACGGTATTATCTGTGCTAATGCTGTTCTGTGTCCCTCTCATATGTGCATATGCATGCATTGAAATCACGATGTGCAATTTACACAATTAATTTAAAATCTGTTCTTATGCATGGGATGAATAATGATGCTGGAAGTCATTACTAGAAACTAATTCCTCTCTGAGTGTCTGAAAGTGAGTTCAGTAGCATTGACACATCACTGGAGGATTTATCACCTGTTACCCAGACGCTTCTTTAATATCATCTGACAAGATCTGAGCGTGTGATTGATGTCTGTTCTCTGTCGGATGTGTGTGCGTCTCAGTCGACCCCAATCACACCTTAAGCCTTAAGGTAAGGTATAGATATTTTTGATATGTAAAGGTGACAAACCAGGAAATTAGAAACATAAATTAATATACAACCGAACCTAAATGTACAGTAAACAATTAAAATTTTTATGTAAATCCTGAAATATCTTAGCAAATCTGCCTGTCTGTTAGTTTGTCCGTCTATCAATCGACCTGTCTTTCTGTCTAACGATCTGTCTTTTTGTCTGTCTCTCGATTGGTCTTTCTGTGTGTTTGTCTGTGTGTCTATCCATTGGTCTGTCTGTCTGTCTGTCTGTCTGTCTATCGATCTGTCTTTTTGTCTGTCTGTCTGTCTATCCGTCAGTCTGTATTCCTGTCTGTCCGTCTGTTTAATGTTCTGTCTATTGACCTGTCTTTCTGTCTGTCTGTCGGTTCTGTGTGTCTTTTTGTCTGTCGGTCTTTCTGTCTGTCTGTCTATCTGTCTATCTATCGGCCTGTCTGTCTGTTTAACGTTTTGTCTATCGACCTGTCTGTCTGTCGGGTCTGTCTGTATTTCTGTCTATTGATCTGTCTTTCTGTCGTTCTGTCTATCTATCCGTCAGTCTGTATTTCTGTCTGTCTATCTGTCTGTCTGTCTGTATAACGTTCTGTCTATGACCTGTCTGTCGGTTCTGTCTGTCTTTTTGTCTGTCACGCTTTCTATCTGTCTATCTATCCATCTGTCTGTTTTTTGTTTGTCTGTCTGTCTGTCTCTCTATCTATCTATCCATTGGTCTATCTATCTGTCTGTCTGTCTGTCTGTCTGTCTGTCTATCAATCTGTCTTTCTGTCTGTCTGTCTATCCATCAGTCTGTATTCCTGTCTGTCCGTCCGTTTAATGTTCTGTCTATTGACCTGTCTTTCTGTCTGTCTGTCGGTTCTGTGTGTCTTTTTGTCTGTCGGTCTTTCTGTCTGTCTATCTATCGGCCTGTCTGTCTGTTTAACGTTTTGTCTATCGACCTGTCTGTCTGTCTGTCGGGTCTGTCTGTATTTCTGTCTATTGATCTGTCTTTCTGTCGGTCTGTCTATCTATCCGTCAGTCTGTATTTCTGTCTGTCTATCTGTCTGTATAACGTTCTGTCTATGACCTGTCTGTCGGTTCTGTCTGTCTTTTTGTCGGTCAGTCTTTCTGTCTGTCTATCTATCCATCTGTCTGTTTTTTGTCTGTCTGTCTCTCTATCTATCTATCTATCCATTGGTATATCTATCTGTCTGTCTGTCTATCCGTCAGTCTGTATTCCTGTCTGTCCGTCTGTTTAATGTTCTGTCTATTGACCTGTCTTTCTGTCTGTCTGTCGGTACTGTGTGTCTTTTTGTCTGTCAGTCTTTCTGTCTGTCTATCTATCCATTGGTCTGTTTTTTGTCTGTCTGTCAATATATCTATCTATCGGCCTGTCTGTCTGTTTAACGTTTTGTCTATCGACCTGTCTGTCGGTCTGTCTGTCGGTTCTGTGTGTCTTTTTGTCTGTCAATCTTTCTGTCTGTCTATCTATCCATTGGTTGGTTTTTAGTCTGTCTGTCAATATATCTATCGGCCTGTCTGTCTGTTTAACGTTTTGTCTATCGACCTGTCTGTCTGTCTGTCTGTCGGGTCTGTCTGTATTTCTATCTATCGATCTGTCTTTCTGTCGGTCTGTCTATCTATCCGTCAGTCTGTATTTCTGTCTGTCTATCTGTCTGTCTGTCTGTCTGTCTGTATAACGTTCTGTCTGTTTTTTTTGTCTGTCTGTCTCTGTATCTATCTATCTATGCATTCGTCTATCTGTCGGTGTGTCTGTCGGTGTGTCTGTCTGTCTGTCTGTCTGTCGGTCTGTCTGTCGGTCTGTCGGTGTGTCTGTTGGTGTGTCTGTCTGTCTGTCTGTCTGTCGGTGTGTCTGTCTTTCTGTCGGTGTGTCTGTCTTTCTGTCGGTGTGTCTGTCTTTCTGTCTATCGATCTGTCTTTCTGTCGGTGTGTCTGTGTGTCTGTCTATCCGTCAGTCTGTATTACTGTCTGTTTGTCTGTTTAACATTCTGTCTATTGACCTGTCTGTCTTTTTGTCGGTTCTGTCTGTCTTTTTGTCGGTCTGTCTTTCTGTCTGTCTGTCTATCCATTGGTCTGTTTTTTGTCTGTCTGTCTCTCTATCTATCCCTCGGTCTGTTTTTGTTGGTCTGTCTGTCTTTCTGTCTACCGATCTGTCTTTCTGTTGATCTGTCTCTCTGTCTATCTATCCGTCAGTCTTTATTTCTGTCTCCCAGTCAGTCTTTCTGTCTATCGGTCTGTAATTTACATTTCTATGCAATTGTCTACACTATTTACTATTTGTAAATATTATAAAAGTCAAAATTGTTCATTGTGTATTTTGTAATGAACACACTGACGTAACCACTGCTAAATGCGCTGAAAAATAGTCACAGTATTGCTAAGCTCACAATAACCCAATAAGGGTGTTAAACAACACAACATGGATTTTATTCTCAACGACTTGAGTTGTAAATAATAGACCCATTATTCTCACTTACACAATTGACTTACATGCATAACATTATTCTGCCTGAAGAATTCAAAAAATTCAGCTCCTTTCTTTGGTTTTGCATTTCAGTAGCATTATAGTTTAGCAGATTAACAGGATTAAACTTTCCTTAAAGCTTAAACTATTTCAGAATCACTATTTACACTACAGATCTAATAGACAAGAGCACACACATTATAATTTTTCTGTTGTTTATTGCCTATGCTTTTCCTTTAGTTCTCATATCACAATAGATATCACAAAGACACCACATATTTAACACTACCGTGCAAAAGTTTAGGGGCACTTATTTATATTTAACAGATAACATGACATTTAAAGATACTTTTCCATTCGTATTATATTGATCCTTGCCAGTTTTGATACCCAAGGGTTCGAGGGTGTATTATTGTTTGTCACAGTGAATCCAAGTTTGCGAAACAGTGAAAGAGCCGCTGTCTGTGGTGAGCTGATTTCCACAACCACACGAGAAAAGCCCTGTTCCTTACAGAACTCTACAGCGGTCTCCACCAGCCAAATTCCCAAACCCTTACGACGCTGAGGAGAGGACACGATCAACTGAAAGATGCCACCCAGAGATCCTGCCTGTTCACAACCGTCATTCCTGTTGCATGATACTCCATCCTGAACACCAACTACAGCCAGCAGCCCGGCCACATTTGATGTCCCGTTCACCTCCGTCTCAGCCACCCAAAAATTACTCGCAGGGCTATCCAGGAAGTTGGCCTGAATGTCGGACATTTCCACATCGAGCCTTCTCTTGAGGTAGGTGTCGTAGAAGTCGTAGCAGCAAAAGTAAATCAAACTGATCCACGCTCCTCCAAAAAGCAAAGCCTGGAGGTAGGAGCTCCCGCCAAGGACATAACCTGCAACAGAGATGCTGAGAGTCACGCCGATGTGATCCGTGTGCATCATGGCTTTGAAGAAGGCTGGATAGATGTGTTCCAGAATCCCAAGGCGGAGGAGAGAGATGACCGCAGACTTGTCTGTAGGCCTGTAAGGTCGTATTAAACACTGCACTGTGAGAGAAGAGGAGGAGATTGAACTTAATGTAGAGCATCAGCAGTATAGGATCACATAATCATTTTAGTCAGAAAAAGTGGTCCTTAGCTGTCACTGGGATGTTAGCTTTTGAGTTGATATTAGTACCTTACAGGTACATACTGGGATCAAAGATTTCATATTATATTATACCTCAAAGATGCATACTGATACCAAATGGTACATAATAGGACATTTAAAAAGGGTACTGCTTGGGATATTTTTTTCCATGTTTTTCTACATGTTTTCCATGTGTCAAACATGAATGTGAAACGTGGCATGAAAAAAGTCCCCACATTTCATATGTGAGCCCATGTATTTTACTTGGAAATTTTCTATGGAAATTACACAAAAAATGTTCCAATATGCTTTTCTCCCGATGGAACTACATGGAGACTTTTGAAAAGTGTCCTGCTTCTGATTTTAGTCCCATTTTTTAGTTGGGAAATTGATATTTAAACACAAAAAGACACAAAAGACTCCTGAACTGTTAAAGAGCAATAGATAAAAATACATCATATGTGATTTTTAAACATTGTAAGAAAGAACACTCTCAGAAAAAAAGGTACAAGAAGGTACAAAAGTTATCACTGGATTGGGACCTTTCAAAAAATAAAATTTTGTACCTCAAAAGTACATATCTTAACCAAAATAATACATATTATGACCTTTTTAAAAGGTACTGACTGGGACCAGTGACGACTTTTGTACCTTAATTTTGAAAACGAATGAAAAAAAGAGAATGAACGAAAGACAACGAAAGATCAGACAAAATAACGAACGAAAGTACGAACATAAGAACAAACGAAACAAGAACAAAAGACCAATAGAAAGACAGAGAAAGAATGAAAAAACAAACAAACGAAAGAAAGAAGAATGAAAGAGCGAACGAAAGAAGAATGAAAGAGAGAACGAAAGGAAGAAAGAGATCAGACGAAAGAAAGAGAACGAACAAAACAAATAGAATGAATGAAAGACCAAACAAAAGATCGAATGAAAGACTGAACAAAGGGACGAAAGAAAGAAAACTAATGAAAGTACGAACAAAAATACGAACATACGATGAAAAAAGAAAGAAAAGAAAGACTGAAAGAAAGAACGAAAGAATAAAAGAAAGCACAAAAAACGAACGAAGGAGAACTTAAGAAAGAGAATGAAAGAAAGAGAATAAACAAAAGACAATGAAAGATCGAACGAAAGTACGAACATAAGAACAAACGAAACAAGACCAAAAGAAAGACAGAGAAAGAATGAACAAACAAACGAACGAAAGAAGAATGAAAGAGAGAATGAAAGAAAGAAAGAGAACAAACGAAAGAAAGAGAATGAACGAAACAAAGAGAATAAATGAAAGATCGAACGAAAGACTGAACAAAAGGACGAAAGAAAGAAAATGAACGAAAGTACTAACAAAAGAACGAACGAAAATACAATTATAAGATGAAAAAAGAAAGAAAAGAAAGACCGAAAGAAAGAATGAAAGAATGAAAGAAAGCACAAACAAACGAATGAAGGAGAACGAATTAAAGAGAACGAAAGAAAGAGAATAGAACAAACAAAAGAAAGAAATAGAACGAAAAAGAGACCAAACGAAAGATCGAACGAAATACTGAAGAAAAGGACAAAAGAAAGAACGAACAAAAGACTGAAAAAAGGACAAAAGAAAGAGCAAACAAAAAAGAACGAGCCAACAAACGAAAGAAAGAAAGACAGAAAGAACGGAAAAACGACGAAAGTACAAACGAATGAACAAACAAAAGAAAGAACGGATGATTAAATGAACGAACAAAAGAACGAACGAAAGTATGAACATAAGAACAAAAAAAGACCAGAAGAAAGAAAGAAAGAAAGAAAGAAAGAAAGAAAGAAAGAAAGAGAACAAAAGAAATAGAACGAAAAAAGAAAACGAACGAAAGACTGAACAAAAGGATAAAAGAACGAACGAACGAAAGAAAGAATGAACGAAAGAATGAACGAAAGAAAGATAGAAAGAACGGAAAAAAGAACGAAAGAAAGAAAAAACAAAAACAAAAAAACGAATGAAAAAACAAACGTATGTTTAATTAAACGTGTCGTTTCAACACATTTCATCACACTTAATTTGAATAAATGAATTTAAACAAAGAAACTGATGCAGATGTCTAAAAACAACTACCATATACAACCTACTGCATTATAATAAGAGCAAGTTTAACATTAACTTAAAGTGACATTCAGTCTTTAAACCCAAAAAATCAAACACCCCTAACTTCATAAATAACAAAAGAGTTGACAGAATTCTCTCACACACACATGCAAATCTATAAACTTAAAAAAACATAAAAAAAATTAACAACACACCAAAACACAAACTATTCCAGTTGTCACATACTAACTGAAAGAGCAGATAATGAACTGACACCTTTAAACAACTTCTCCAACACATTTACACACAGACAAAATACTCAAACTTACTGTTAGTTTTCTGTGACATCTCTGCCTCTCAGACTTTAACACACGCTTCACCCTCCACTGTGTGAACTTTACTCACAGTATATGAGGAGAGCGGCTGCAGCACACACACACACACACACACACACACACACACACACACACACGCACGCACACAATCGTAAACCATCGACATAATGATGTTCTCGTATGCCATGTTGGATCAGACATGGTCCAGAATATCTCAATGACTTATAATACTGTGTTACGCTATTAACCTTTCGTTTTAATCCTTTATCTTATTTCTTATGTTTAAAGTTATTCAAATTGAGTTTTATGCATCTCATTATTTTCCTATCCCTTCATTATCTATAATTTATGTAAAGCACACAGAATTGCTCCTGTATATGTACTGTGTTATATAAATAAACTTGATCTTACTTTGTGCTGAGTCTGTTTGCGAGCTGCAGATTTGGCCTGGGTTTAATTTGTGCGATCTCAGTGTCAATAGTATGAGCTGTTAAAGTTGATGTTGGTACCTCACTGTGCTGCTACAGTGTCTTAAATAAAACTCAATTACACATGCATTGCTATTATTTTTCGCTCTACCTTACAGCTTTTAAATGTTTTCATTAACACTGCATGAAAACGGGAAAGCCCACATAAATCATTGGTGTCTTACATTCAATAAGATATACTTAGATATACTTCAGTTCTGAAGTACTCTAAAGTGTCATGAAATATTGCAGATATGCGTTTGTCCATGTCATAAATGACAACATTTAATAAACATTTTAATGTGCATTATTCTACACACATGGCATTCAGTACCGTTGTCTTTCAACATGGATTAACAATCTTGTGGGAATAAGTCCCCCAGGACGATTTCCCATTTTTATGTGCTAAAATTAATTTACAGGTGATCTAGCGGCGGGTAAATTCACACACGAACGAGGCGTCAGATCTGCTTAGCAAATATTAGCTTAATTTACTGAAAGATCTAACATTACCTTTCACCTGCATTTATTTTAAGCGCATCAGAGGTGTATAATACTTAAGTATTTTAGTTACATTTTCCAAGCATCTATGCTTTATCAGAGTGTTTTGGAAAAAAATGTACTTTTCTTTACTAAAAAATGTTCACTACATTCTGAAGCATAAAATCATACTGTGTATTCATTATATATTGCATATTAAAATTGATTTAATGCCTAATTACATAAAAATTGTGTACTTTTACTTTCTTGAGTAAAAGTATGAAAAAAAATTTACTTAAGTAAAAGTACAAAAAATTACTAGATGTTTAATGTACTTAAATATTAAATATAAACCAAAAACTTGAAATTATGAAATGTAGTGGAGTAAAAATTATGATAATATTAGTGCTGGGCAAAGATTAATCGCGATTAATCGCATACAAAATAAAAGTGATTTTTGGCATAATATATGAGTATGTGCTGTGTGTAATTATTATGTATAAATAAATACACACACATTCATGTATGTATTTAAGAAACATTTACGTGTTTATATATATTTATTTATATTTTTATATATTCTATATTAAAAATAAATTTTAAAAAATTATATATAAGTAAAACAATTCTGAAATGAATATATGAATGTGTGTGTGGTTAAATATACACAATAATTAGACACAGTACACGCACATATATTATGCAAAAAAATCACTTTTATTTTGTATGCGATTAATCGCGATTAATCTTTGCCCAGCACTAGATAATATGTTTTGGAATGTTTGTTTTCCAAAGAAAAACACTAATAAAATACGAATAATTGAAAATTTACTTTTATGTAGAAAGTAAAAATACTTAAGTACTATACAACTCTGAAGCGCATAAATTGCAAACTGATCTCAACATGTTGAACATACACGAGCAATAGCTCATAACCTCTCTTAGCATTTCACAAACTCTTGTGCGTTTTAAATATGGGGCGGTTTCGTAGACAAGGTTTAGATTAAGCCAGGACCAGAGCTTAGTTATATTAGACCTTTAAGTAGTCCTTACAAAAAACATTACTGATGTGCATCTTGAAATAAAACAATATATGCAACATGATCTCATGGAAAGTCGCGAAAAATTTGATTCATTTATTTGTGTCCATAGCACAAAATTCTGTTTTTTTCGTGCCTTGAGCATGAATGTCTTTATCATGTCACTCGCACAAATTTCTATAAATATTTTTTCGTGTCCATTGCACGACTTTCTTTTTCGTGTTATTTTATGTATTGTTTTCTTTTTTCATTTTTTTCTATTTTTAAATCATTGTTGCTTGGTGTTAGGGCCATAGTTGCTTTTTAAACTGTAATTATGAGATAAACAATATTTAGATGATACACTTTTCGTATATATAATGCAGATTTTTTTTATAATTGATCTTTTCAGAAATTAGATATTTTGTGGTTTTTGACAATACTCGAGCAAGCAATTTGTGTCTGGCAAAGTATTTTGTCACCAAGTTCATTTTATTTATATAGCGCTTTTTACAATGTTGCATTGATTCAAAATAGCATTACATGAAAAGAAAAATTGTATAATTATTAATATATATAACAGAATATAAGCAGACATCGAAAGACTAAATATTTGTCACAGAATGGTATACTGGTGCTGCGTTTCAAGTGAAATATTGAATGATGTCATTTGTTTTGACGTGTAAGTAGCACAGATTGTTGTAACAGCGTCGTGAGCAATGGATGTCAGAGGAGATTGAATTTCCTCTGGTGTAAGACGGCTCTTTACACCTGCTAAAATCAATAAAGACCTCTCATGAATTGCAGAAGAAGGTGAGGGTCAAGGGACACTTGAAGTTTCTGGAATAATTTAAAGCATTGTGATCACCCTTAATCCTGGTATCCGCGTATCAGATCCTGACCAGTTCAAATCAATGTTTCCTTTTGCTGGACGACTGGAAAACCAGTTAACAGACATTGATTAGGATTAGTTCTGGACTAAATGATTAAAGTCACCTTAAAAAAAAATATTATTTGATTTGCCAAAAACCACAACAGTTGCAATATAGGAGGCTTACAGGACACTTTATAATGGGCTTTCATGACTACAGTTTCACAACAAAATTTTAATGCTCTTTCTGAGCTAAAGAGACTCAATTAGTTATGCTTAATTTTGTTTAAAACTGAATTGAGAAACAGAAGAGTCGTGTAAAAGTCTCCATGTAAATTCATTTATTTATGCATTTGGCAACTGCTTTAATCCAAAACGACTTACAGTGCAATACAAAGTAGGGGAGACCGGGGCTGGTTGTCTCACGGGTTGGTTGTCACACTGCTTATTACAGACACACTAAATGGTGCTGTGGTACAATTTTGATATCAATTTGTTAGTCTTTAATAGCTTACTCATTTGCACTTGTAATTTTGCTGAGCAGACACAAAACATTGAGGTTAGGAGACAATTTTTGAATTTCATGGGTCAGAGTAAATTTTTATGTTGGTGTTGTTTTTGTGTTGAGATCTTGTAGGATATTATTCATTCAAAAACAAAACACTCATTAAAAAGCCAAAAGTATAAGCTTTATTTTGAGTCATCTTTTATCTATCAAGTTAAAGCCATGTGGCAGCTAGCTTATCATGTTCATCAAGAAGTCAGTTGGGGATGGTTGTCACATAGCTTGCGGGGTTGGTTGTCACATAAGAATATTGGACTTATAGACCTTTTAAGACTGTTGGTCTGTTTGTTTGATTTTGTTTGCTGTTAAAATAAAATAAATAAAGCATTAAATAATGAGGTTTTAACACTAAAAATTATTTCATTTTTTTTCTCAACACAGTAGACAATTTAAGAAACTGATCACCCACTTTAATCTCATTGTTTAAACATTATGGGCATTGTTGACAACTATCATAGGGCTGGTATTCATATTAAAACTTATTTGCAGTTTCTAGCTTAAAAACTAAAAAGTTACACATTATCTTTTCAGATCCCAATTTATCACTGAAATCCTATTGAACCTCTATAGGGACAACCAACCCCATACCCTGTGACAACCAACCCCGTGATGGGGTTGGTTGTCACATTGTGTCAGAGTGTCTTTTATGGTTAATTACTTCCTGTTACAATACATTCGAAAAGTAAAAAGTATACACATTTAAAGCCAAGACCCTAAGCTTTCATTTCATGTAGGAATTACTGCTGAAATTTTTTTTGACAATGAGCAATTCATGCATGAGTAAAAATTATGACAACCAACCCCGGTCTCCCCTATACTTTTTTTATCAGCATAACTTTGACCTTTTGCGGTTTTGAGGTTTTTGGAATATGCACAAAACTGATCTGACTACAGCATAATCGATTTCTTGGATCCTTTATGAAAATGCATTATTAAAATGTAAAACTTTCCAATGCAACCTTGCTATTGAGCAAATCATAAAAACTGCCTTTAATGAGCACATAATATTTTGCTGGTTACCTCAGGTCATGTCATGGTCTCATTTGAAAAAAAAAATCAGTATTTGAGGGTTAGGGAAGTTCATGTCAAACTGTTTAACCGAAAACTTCTCTCATCACTTTCAGCTGCATTATTTCACAGTTCTGCAGGTTTTTGTTAATTCAGGTTTGCTCGTAATGAGCAATATAACAGACAGCTGAATCCTCAAATGTTTTAATAAATAATAGCAGACTACATTTGAGAGTCTCATAAACTCACAGTAGCAGCACTAGACGGCAACTCTACAGTATTTCATCTCTACTGGGCTAATAATGACTCTGTATCCATATGTTTAATTCCCATTGTAGCCTATATATTTTTTCATTATTACACAAAGTAGAGAAGAAAAGTTATTGGATATAAATCTTCACAGTGTGGAAGAGTAAAAGTACTGTAAAAGAGTATACAAGAACTTAAAAAAATACTTCAATTGGTAAAACCTAACAATTTTCTTTAGATGCAGTTGAAGTCATTTTTGATCCAACTTTTCACTTATTACAGTGTACAAGGCATTATGTTTTTTAAATGGAAACCTTTTATTTTCCAGATTTAAACAGAGGATCACTCATTCATATATTTTTTGAAAGTGTTGCATGGTACATGGATATTGATTTGCCAGGTACTTCATACTATCATACATGTTTAATGCAAAATGATCTCACGGAAAGTCGTGTTATAGTCACGAAAAATTTTATTACTTTATTTGTGTCCTTGGCATGAAAATCAGCTTTTTTCGTACGTTGAGCACGAATGTCTTTTTTCGTGTCATTCAGAGCAAATTTCCATAAATAGTTTGTCGTGTCCGTGGCATGACTTTCAGTTTCATGTCATTTTTTGTATTGTTTTCTCATTTGTTTTCCTTTTCTATATCATTCCTATTTCTAAATCATTCTATAAGAACTATTTATAGAAATTCGTGCTGACTGACACAAAAAAGCTAAATTCCGTGCCATGGACACGAAAAAAATAAATCAATTTTTTTGTGACTATAACATGACTTTCCATGAAATCAGTTTGTTTTAATGTATACTAAAAAATAATAAATGATGTTTTATTTACTTTGAATTGAGGTTAAATGGAAAACGAAGTAACCCAGCAAGCAATCTAGGCTAAAAAAAGGCTAATAGACGTCTAATAACAGCCCAATAATGTAAATGAAAGCAAACACCTTGAACAGCTGTTTACTTTCCTTAAATTATAAAATATCATACATCCCTTTTTCAAAGTATTTAAAAAAATGGCATTTAACCAAATTCAAGGTTATTTAGAATAGAAGTGGGTTATCCATAGCCGGCTAGTGATGCTGCTTTTATGAAATATTTGGCCTGCCCCAACCCGCCCCAACCTATTTTTACAACCCGCACCGCCCCACACCTGCGACCATTAAAATAGACATACTAAGCATTTGTAATGTAAATAAAAAGAGGCTTTATTTCACCCTAAAAGTGCTTGGAAACAGCCATCAGATTACATCGCCCTGTAAAGCGGCAACAACATACACTTAGTGAAACCAGCATGGTCATATTAATATAGAGAAAGGATAATGATAAACATTTTCAACATTTACAAAGCAGCGCTTGTATTATCTATTCACAAATTCCCTCCCTTAATTTCTCCCGCAGATAATCTTTCATCTTTTATTTCTCCATTTGTTTTGTTATTATGGCTGGCAGCGGGAGCTACTTGGCGTTTCTGTGACGTGAGGCCAAAGGTCAATCAACGTTGCGCGAGTTAAGTTGCGGAAGTTACGTTCCCACATAGGCCTACGTAATTCAACCTTATTAAAGAACCTAATAAAATATGAAAAATATATATATTCCCAAATATTTAATATAGGCTAAAGGGAATTGGACGCAACATGCATTTTTTTTATTTTGTTTTTAATGACCCGCCCAAATCCGCCCCGCAATAAAGTTGCAATTTCTTTACCTGCCCCAACCCGACCAGCGGGGCCCGCGGGTTACGAGGCGACCCGCACATCACTAATAGCCGGACTATATTGGGTCGATAGTTAGCCATCATTTCACTGTCTCGGCTATTGCTTGCTGGGAACCCACTAGCCAAGATAAACTTGAATTTGATAACGTTGTTTTTGCCAGAATAACTTGTAAGATGTCTGATATTCATGTGAGCAAAGTCAAACAGTTATTACAAGGTGTTTGGTTTCATCAATTTATTTATTTATTTTTATTTCATTTTGGGCTACTGTTAAAATGTTTTGCCTTTATTTATAATTAAACTTTATGGGATGTTTCGTGTTAAACGTACTTAATTTGTATACGTGAACTGTGCCCACAGAACGCATACATCATTTACACAGTTCTGTGCATATTGCATGTTTTTTTTCCCAAAGCTTTATTAGAGAACATAAAAAACATCAATTCAGAAAAACAGGCATTAAAGATACAATTTGTAGAATCCGCCGCTAGAGGGCCCACGATCAAAACAATAACAATGACGTAGATTAATGACGATGTGAAGAAACGTGGAATTATGGGATTGGTTGTCTTCAACTCAACCGCTGATGGCCACCAATCACTGCACTGCCCCGTGTCACTGTTTAAAATGGCAATTTTCTCATAATTTACAAGTAGTTGAAAACATTAAAGATATTGTTAGCAATCAGTTGGACAAAATATTTTTAAAGTTTAGTTTTGCGTGCGCACGTGAAACTATTGCGTGAGCACGTGAAACTTTCGCACACACAAATGAATCTTTCGCTTTCACGTGCGCACACGACAGTTTCACGCGCACGCGATAGTTTCACGTGTGTGCACAAAAGTTTCACATGCGCACGCAAAACTAAAAGCGATAGTTTCACGAGCGCATGCGATAGTTTCACGTGCGCACGCGAAACTAAACGCGATAGTTTCACGTGTGCATGCGATAGCTTCACGAGCGCATGCGATAGTTTCACGTGCGCACGCGAAACTAAACTTTATTTAATTTTTTCTCCATGGTCCCTTAGGGGCTCCGTAGTTTTTAAATATTTTACTGCAAATATCTTACAAATTGCACCTTTAAAGAAATGAAAAGAACAAAAAAATAAAAAAATGTAATAAAACTAAAACAGAAGACATTCACAAGACGCCTAAAACAGACTCATAGTATTTTACAATGGATGTACCTTTGACACTTTTTAAAAGTTTAAGAGATTTCATTAAAAGAGTGATTTCTCTTAAGAAAACCATGTGTTAAGGGGGCATATTGCATGTTTGTTATTTAAATAATCCTGCAAATGACATCATGTGTCCAGCCACCAATATGAAACTTTAATACTCTCAGCTGCATTTAACACATTTATAAATCCATTGCACACAAACTTACGCTACGATCCTTAACTGAGAGCTGATTTTACTAACTCTGAGTTTATTGTGCTAAACTAATTCGCCATCATGTTCGGTTTGGCACATGTAAATATATTTCTTTCTCTGTACCTTGTGCCTCCAAACACACACCAGAACCAAACTATCCATTCATGCAGCACAGAAAGTGAAGGCAGAGCATTACTGGGAATAATTCGGCCTGTGAAAGCAGGTCTAATTGAGTTGAGTAATGCTGCATAAAGCTAGCGGTTAACATCGAAACGCTCCTTTCTGAAAGCATCCTTCTTCAATAAGTGCCCAGACTCAGAGGCATTGGGTGGGAAACCAATAAAAGAGCCAAACAATTCAGTGCTTGTAGATTGAAGGAACACAAAAGCTTGCTGCAGGCGCTATATATTGCAATTCAACACTGCTCTCTTCCTCGAGGGAAAGCAGGACTGCGATGCAGGCAGGCAAGCGGGTTTATGCCAAAGTCCATCTATCACACTTAAAAAAGCCACCCGGCTATGGATGCCGAACAACGTGTGGCGATATACTGAGGTTTACAAAGACGCTTTGAATCGACACAAAGGGCCAGATCTGTCAGTGTTGTACCAATCTTTCTGATGTAGAGGTGTATGTCTGGCTATAGCAGCTCGACGTTTGCCTGGTTTTTAATAGGAGGAGTTGAATGTTGCTTAAGCGTAAATATTAGCTGGGGACGCATGTTGGGTGTTGTGGGTTCGAGAGCAGAGACAGCAAGTGTCACTGTATTAATAAATGATGGTGGACAACATGAAGTGCTCTCGGAGGAGCGCTTGTACCGCTATGAGTTGGAGTGGATTTGTTCCTTTAGTTCAGCTCAGGTGTTGGATTTCAGGTGACATGAGCAGTCACACGTATGGGTGAAGCAGGAGCTCGGCTGGGTGGCACTTATGCCAACCTTAAAACCCAGGAAACTCATAAAGGAACCAGCTTGTTTCTGTATATACTGTGTATGTGTTTAATGACAAGGAGAATAGATATAGAAGTTAAATAAGAGTAATGTGCAACAGCTTTACTTGATAAATAGAAGAAGAAAGGTTTCCACTAATTGTACCAAAAATTTAAACATAAGTAGTAAGCTTTTAAAATTGACTGATAAAATCGATAGAGAACAGAGAGCTTGTCCTTATCCAACTCTGATGCACAAACTACATACACAATCTTAGAAAAAAGATACAAAAGTTGTCATCGGGATGGTACTTTTTAAAAAGGTCCTTATATGCACCATTTTGGTACATGTTTGTACCTATGAGGTACCAGCTTTGAGGTACCAATATGCACTTTTTAGGTACACTGTAAAACCTAAGGTTTTAAAGTAAACTCAACTCAAATCATTTAAGCAAACCGGTTGCATTAGTTTTAAAACACATACATTTGGGTACTGTGAACTTAAAGAAATTGAGTCATATGCAGTTATGCACTTATATTTAAGTTCACACTACTTAAGTGCATAATTGCACATGACTCAAGTTCACAGTACTTAAATGTATGTGTTTTAAAATTTAAATGGTCCAATGCAACCGGTTTACTTAAATGGTTTGAGTTAAGTTAACTGTTAGGTTTTACAGTGTACAAAAGTGTACTCTTTTAAAAGATACCACCACAGGGATAACTTTTGCAAAAAAAATTCTGAGAGTGCTCTATAGAAAATGCTGGGTAATTTTTATCCCACGGTTGGGTCAAAAAGGAACAAGTGCAACCCATAGCGTTGTAATTTATCACATTACCTGGCGCCGTCCCGTAAGCGAGACACCTGAGTTTACTTTAATATTTACTATGTAAATTTTCATCTAATCATGACGAACTATATATCATTGAAAAGGTCTAAACTACAACATTCAACAGTGTTTTATAACATAAATTATGTATGGAGAGTAATCGATTAATTTACGAAAAGTGTGTGTCTCAAAACATTTATATTCTGGCATGAAACATTTTCAATTCATTTTTATAATTTGATTAATACAATATATATTTTATAGATTTTTTTATTTATTAAAGTAAATGTAAACTGCTATAACAATTTTTTATTTAACTCATTCCCTGCCAGCCTTTTTTGTGATTTTCACAAAAGTTTTACAAAATACTTTCCAGGAAAATTTTCTTATATAAATATATAAACATACAATATACTAAACGAAAGAACATATCTGCTTTCAATCAAACAAATAAACAAAGTGAAAAAAGTTTTGTCCTTCCTTCATCCTTCATGTTCTCTTTTATAACCTTTCATATATGGGTAGGTTTCATCAAAAAAGACTTTAGAGCAAAAAGCTAAAATATTTTTTTGTAAAGTTTTTGTAAAGGTCTTTTGTAAGAGATTATATTTAGAATGATGATCAAAACATACATGGAGTTTATATAAGTTTTTAGAAATTTGGTAAGAGCACCACCTAGTGGGTAACAGCAGATAGATTACCATAAAAACTCATCAGAGAAGCGTCATTTGCAGGGAAACGTTTTCTCTTAATTGACGAGATAACTTTTCAATGGCGGGAAATGAGTTCAGAGTCCAGACACGTCAATGAAAAAAAGTTTCTTCTTGAAAGGATTAGTCCATTTTCTTAAAAAAATTCAAATAATTTACTCACAAAATGTTGATGTCTTTCTTTGTTCAGTCATTTTTGGCAAGAAATATAAAAAATATGCACTTTTAAACAACAACAACAACAACTCATCTTCCTCCGGTCCTGTGATGCGCCAGCGCAACTTCACCTAATATGTCATCACGTCAAATGGTCACGGATGACGTATGCGAAACTACGCCCCAGTGTTTACAAGTGTGGAGAAAGAGGACTGTTCCGACGTTGTTGTATGTCGAATGATACTAATTAATGTCTTTGCGTCAGTTTATTGTTCAAAATGGTCCGCAAATGTGCGTTTCATATATCTAACACGTGACCTTTCCACGGCATTACGCAATTACGTGAGGTCGCGCCGGCTCGCCACACAGCCGGAGGAAGACGAGAAGCTGTGGTTCAAAAGTGCACACTCTTTATCTTTCTTGCCAAAAATGACAATCGTTTCACTAGATAAGACCCTTATGTCTCGTTTGGGATCGTTTAGAGTCCTTTGAAAGTGCAATTTTGAACTTCATTGAAACTGTTGGGTGTTGGGGTCCATTAAAGTCCATTCGAATGAGAAAAATCCTGGAATGTTTTCATAAAAAAAAAAAAAACACATTAGCATTAACAAGACATTAACATTTTGGATGACATGGTGGTGAGTAAATTATCTGGATTTTTTAAAGAAAATTGACTAATCCTTTAAAACAAGACCAAGAATAGGCTTCTAGAGCAAAAAATGCCTGAGTTATGAAGGTGTACATCACCTTTCCACCCCTCCACTCAAAAAGGGCTGCCCCAGGTAAGGGTTAACTTATTCTGGGTTGTTTTAACCAATTGATTGGTCAAATACAAACATTTTCTGGGTTTGTCCTTTTTTGACGCAGCAGATTGAAAATAACCCAGCAGATTTTGCCCTTTCATGCGGACATGTGACTTTTAAATTTGAATTGGGCTATTAGTCCAATTACAAAGGGATTAGGGTCCTTATAAACACAGCTGCAGTTTATTTAAAGAAAAGATGACCTGTCACACTGGCCTGTGATTAATGATGAGGATCCAGTTACTAAATTTCAGTACAAATGTCACAAAGCAATGCTTTAGCAATGAAAAACTGATTAAAAAAACAGCATTTATTGCATTTAATCAGCATTTGTAATTATGCTCATAAGCAGTTTGCTTTAGCGTTACTCTAATGAAGTCTTACGTGACTGACATTGGCAGGGAACCTCTGTTTGATGCTGGCTAATTTACACATTTCACATCTCTGAAGCCCTTGAAATTGTTTTCAAAATAATTTAATAAATGCATAATCGTCTCGGCTCCCTAATGACCCAGAACAGGTGTATTATAGCAAAAATGAATAATCACTACAAACTTAAGCAGCCCTTTCAAAACAATAAAGCAATTGCTTCTCGAAAGTGAATTATGAACGTGTTTTGCGAAGGGAATTAGGCTTTGAATATTTAGTTCAAGCTGAGTTTAGCAAATACTTTCATGAGAAATGAAGCTTGGTTTCAGATGCCTTCTCACTTTTAAACACACTCGATGGGCGGGCGGTGAGAAAGAAGAAACATTTCATGATACACTTTGGCAATGTTGACAAGAGCTCTCAAAAATTACCACCCACCCCTCCTGTTGGCCAGGTTTATAAGAGGTGCGCAGAGACTTACCAACAGGGACCAAGTCAAATCTGAGTGCCTGTTTATGCTTTCTTTCCAAATAGCACAGCGTGTTTTTTTTAAAGTTGTTAATACAAACAAAACCAACCTACATTTTGCTTTCCTTTACACAGAAATCAAAACTAATGTTGGGGTATGCTTCAGGTTAAAGACAAATACACATGCAGAGGTCTCCCAGTGGAGGAGTCTGATTTTCGTTTTAAAGAAGAAAGTTTGTCTCAAATAATTTAGAAGATATTATGAAAGACACAGCTGGTCGCTTTAAAATGCACCTTTCAATTTTTGCATAAAATGGGTTTCAATTTTATTCCCTTATAAACTAAATCTACAAAAACGAAAGAACTTTCCAAGCTTTTATCTCTAATCAGGTTGGAAATGTATTACCGGTGGAGAATTTAAGGGGAACTTTTCTCTCAGTGCATTTCATTTGTATTTCCATTACCGTCCGCAGGCCATGTTTGAGAAGAGTGCAAGTAAAATGACTTCAACTAAACTCATTATATTACACAACACCCTTTGCTGAAAGAAAATGAATCAATTTGGTATTCAATGTTTTTGGAAGGGACTCCATAAATGTCAAATTAAGCATCTCTGACCAGTGACCCCATGAGACGTAACCGCCGCTGTTGTATAGCAAAGACACCCATCGACATCTCCTGAAAAAGTATACTGCACTTTCAGTCATTGCGAATGTTTTTTTTTTCGGTTTTGGCCAGTGGGGGATAAGAATTAAAATGGCAAATGAGACAGCAGATGTTGTAGCAGACCGTCAGATATTCAAGGATATTGAGGTTACGAGGCAGTCAACCTCCTCACAGTACTTACTGGACAAAGACTGACTATTGGAATGTAATATTTTTTATTGGAAGATGTTATGCTGCATTAAATTCGCTTTTCACAGCAGTATGCAAAACTTGAAAAAATACAAAAATAAATTACAGAACAGGAACAGAATATGCAAAAGAAATATAACTGAGCAACTCTTGTTTTCCGAAATAATTGGTACCTTTTTGTTTTCATCATTCCAACCTTTTACTTAAATGAGTAGTTTGCAGAAATATCAAAATGTCATAATCACCTTTATGTTGTTTTAAACTTTCTTTGAAATTTCTGATTTTCTTTTCTCCTGGAACATTAAAGGGACATTCCACTTTTTTAAATATGCTCATTTTCCAGCTCCCATAGAGTTAAACATTTGATTCTTACCGTTTTGGAATCCATTCAGCTGATTTCCAGGTCTGGCGCTAGCACTATTAGCATAGCTTAGCACAATCCATTGAATCTGATTAGACCATTAGCATTGTGCTAAAAAATGATGCTAATGGTCTAATCAGATTCAATGGATTGTGCCAACCCTACTGAAAAATCCAGCTAAAACCAGCATAAGCTGGTAGCTGGTTTTGGCTGGTTTAGGGTGGTTTAAGGTGGTTTATGCTGGTCCTCCCGGCCTGACAAAGCTGGTCATGCTGGTGGGCCAGCTGGTATTCCGGCATGACCAGCTAAGTCCAGCTAGACCAGCTTAAAATTTGACCAAAACACACCTAAACCAGCTTGCTACACCAGCAAAACCAGCTTCCTACACCAGCAAAACCAGCTAAAACCAAGCTGGGGACCAGCTAAAACCAGCTCACCAGCTTATGCTGGTCTTTGCTGGATTTTTCAGTAGGGAAGCTATGCTAAAAGTGCTAGCGCCAGATCCGGAGATCAGCTGAATGGCTTCCAAAACTATAAAAATCAAATGTTTAACTCTAGGGGAGCTGGAAAATGAGCCTATTATACAAAAAAAGTGGAGTGTCCCTTTAAAGGGGAACTTTTGATCTTATGATGGAATGGGGATTTTATATCTCAAAATAGGGTTAAAACCATCATAAAAGTGGTTCACATGACTTGTTCTTTAGAGAAGTCACGCCATTATGCCGTATTCACACCAAACGCGGTAGATGCGACAAAACGCGCTATTCGTGCATAGTTAGATGCTTTTTAAATATTTATATCCACCTGTGAAATTCTAGTCATTCGAGACATTCACATGGAAATTCGCACCATGGGAGGGGCTTCTGCGATTCCATTCGCTTCATGTAATCACGTCACTACTAAAGCAAGCTCCTGATTGGTTAGAGCTCCAGACGCACGTAAACGCGTCTTTACGTTGACTTAACATTGAAATCATTTGCGCTCTATTCGCGTTTGGTGTGAACGCCATTTTGCAATGCCTCCGGGCACTTCAAACATTTACTTGAATGGGTAAAAACATATATATCTAAAATCGCAGGCTAAAATCACATATTTCTGAACAGCAATTAAACCTGACATCCGCTGTTCCATAAGTTCTGTATCTTAAGCTGAAGTTGTGGTTAAAACCACCATTTTAGTACGTATATTATCAGGTGGCTAATTTGTATTAATTTGTACAACCACATTTTTTTGTGCGTTTTGCCTTAACCCATGTGACTAGGGTGACCATACGTGCCATTCTTCCCGTACACGTCCTGGCAAGGATTTCGGGTTTCGTCTTCCAGAAGTCGAATTTGTCGACCGCTTACGTCATTGAGGATTATTATTATTATTACAGAAAAGAAACTGTTACATTTTTGTGTAAGAATGAAACTACAATTGTATGTCTTATGTTTTTATCTGAATGGCGTCTGTAACAAATACGACTTCCGGATGACGCACCAAAATCCTGGCCAGGACGCGTCCGGGAAGAATGACACATATGGTCACCCTACCTGCGACATTGGGGTGGGGTTTTGTTATTGTTTTTTTATGATAATGAGAGAGAGAGAGAGAGAGAGAGAGAGAGAGAGAGTACAGTACAGTAATTTGTTCACTTCTAATAGTGATGGATGACAGATAAAGAGGAATTGATTGATTACACGCTGGGGATGTTGTACAAATGCATTGACTTCTTATTTAGGGATACAGGAGCTTTAGGAGTCACCCCTGAGTCTTTACTGGGTCAGGTACAATCCTTACAGGTGAGAAAACCACTTTCCACAGAAATCCACCTAAGCCAAGTTTGATTTATGAGTTAACCTGGCTAGACTTTCTAGCTCAGTAGTGTTCACGTCATCACTGGAGAAGGAAATATAACTACATAAAGTCTATAAATTTTCTGTAAATTTAGTCGAACCAGATCAAAGATTTTGAATATAACAATATTGAACACTGCTATAAGGTTCTGGCTAGAGGGAATACAGCTACAGCCAAATCTTGCGAGATGTTGGGTTTAGGGTTAGGTTTGAGAGTAGAATTCGGATGTAAAACAGCGGTTCTGGCTAGATACAATACAACTACGTTGTAATTCCCGTGAAATGTTGGGTTTAGGGTTAGGTTTGGGGTAGGATAAGGATGACAACATTGCTCGTTTCATAAGATTTTGGTCATAGCTGTGTCCCTTCTAGCCACAACTCTGCTCTAGGGGGACAATGCAGCAAAGGCTAGAGTGGATACAGATATGGCCAAATCTTGCAAAATGCTGAGTTAAGGGTTAGGTTTGGGGTAGGAAAAGGATGACAACATCGCTCATCCGGTGAGATTTCACAAGATTTTGGCTGTAGCTGTATCCCTTCTAGCCACAACCAGACAATGCAGTGCTCAATATGGCCGTTCTGGCAAAGCGACAGTCAATACCCATACTGAGTCTGATTTGTGAACAAATAATTTAGACCAGTTTTGTGACCTGGATCGACCGATTGAATAAACCAAATCTTTCACAAAATCACATTTTGCATTCATAAAGGTGAACTATTCCAGTGCTCCCTCTTCTTTAATCTTTGTGTTTGCTCAAACACATAATATTAGGTCTTCATTAACATCCTAATAGTGTGGGCCAAACTGCAATGATTGAAATCTCATTATTGGCAAATGAATTCATCTCAGAGTCCCTGCCACTTTTTCCCCACTGCAGGTCCATCTGGACTAAACTCTTTCACACCAAATCCACAATGAGTTCCCTTTACGCCCCACGCCGTACCGCTCGGCCCTCAGCTTGTTTCCATGACACATCTAGCACCGTGAGTTCACGCCAAGGTTTTTAATCTGCCACAAATCCCCAAGCATTCCTGTACATGTCAGACTGTCATAATCTCTTCTACATGAGCTATTAACTGAAGGGTCTTGTTTTCCATTCAGTGCACAGGGGCTTTTGGATTTACTGCTTTGCGACAACGCTGAGCAGTCAGTTGTGTATACGCTACATATTAGACGTACGTCGACTCGGCATAAAGACGTCTTTGCACAGTGAGACCAGAGGCACTCAATGATGTTTCTAGAGATCTGGAGTGCTTTTCCAATCCTGCTCTAGCACACTTGTCTGTAAAACACTGCAAATGTGTCTGCTTTCAAATTTGCATATTAAAATATGACATCCTAAAAGTGTATATTTTATTGGTCATGGTCAAGGTGTTTCCAAAGAACAAACTTATTGATAAAATAGGGGTGAGCGGCACATAAACAATTTTGGGGTTAAAGGTGCAGTGTTTAACATTTATAAGGATCTCTTGACAGAAATGCAATATAGTCTACATAATTATATTATCAGCGGTGTATAAAGACCTTACATAATGAACTGTTATGTGTTTATTAGCTAACAATGAGACGTTTTTATCTACATTCACCGCGGGTCCCCTTACATGGAAGTCGCCATCTTGTGCCGCCATGTTTTTACGTTAGCCCTAAACAGACAAACTGCGTTTTGGCACTACTCTATTTTTCTTAGACAACAACATGTTTGTCCTGTGGCAGCTACTGTTGCTTCTCTATGCGTTTCGGTGCAAGGTGGACTGATCTGTTGGTTGCAATTCACAATCTCACTGCTAGATGGCACTAAAATCTACACACTGCACCTTTAATTTGACATTTCTTCATAATTGTTTTGTGATTTTTAAGTCATCAGATCCAACCCTATATTATTTTTATCTCTGTCTTTCCTAAAACATAACACCATTTTGAAACTTGTCAGCAACTCATTATATCTAATTGATAAATTGGAAATACGACTATGCAGTAATATCACATTTTTACACCTAACAGTACGCACCATGAAAAGTATTAAACATGTGTAACTTCTGTTTATAGGCAACTGAGTTTTTCCCTCTAATACAGCAAATGTGATGCAGTTTTATCTCTCATGCAGTTTTATGTTGCATATGATGCTTTGGGAAAAATTAAACGATAAGTATACAGTCCTTTGAGTAAAGAAAAGAGTACATAGACATACATTACTTGTTCCTCTCCCACGGGTGACACAGTACCTACACCATGCATTTACCATCTACTTTGTAGGCACAACAGGGCTGTGAATAAAATGCATAAACAAGGCATGTTTTAGCAGCTTGTTAGTGTGAGAAATTCAATCAGAAATCTTGATTAGGTGGTGGTGACCTTTCGATGTAACCCTTATGGACTGTCTGATGTTGAACATCAGGAGGTGCATAAACACTAATATGTGCATGGAATAAAATGACTTGAGACATAGAGACCCCTAGTGGAAATACTTTGGAAGTGCACTGCAATGCAATACATCGCCATGTGTCTAAAATTGTCTCAGTTATTACTGTCATTGGCTTAACAAATAGATGCTGACATCTAAGAAAATTGATTTCAGGCTTATTAAACTCCATAATGTTAATTAATTTTTTTTAAAGTGAACTCTATGGCCAAGTTAATATTTAATGACTCCTTTAATGATTAATTCAAGGTTGACAGATACATTTATTCATTTAGCAGACGCTTTTACCCAAAGCTACTTATATGAAAGAGCAATTAACATTTTGTCTATATTTATTTAGATTATTAATCAGAGAAACTGTCCCATTATTTGTGCTAATGATAAAATAAAACTTTAGTATTTTTACTTTCTACAGAAAAGTAAATTTTTAAGTATTCGTATTTTATCAGTGTTTTTCTTTGGAAAACATACATTCCAAAGCATATTATCATATATTTTTACTCCACTTCATTTCATAATTTCAAGTTTTTGGTTTATATTTAATATTTAAATACATTAAACATCTAGTATTTTTTCAAAAAAAAAAAGTAAAATTACCAAATTTATATGTAATTAGGTACTTAATCAATTTTAATATGCAATATAAAAGGAATACACAGCATGCTTTATAGAATGTAGTGAACATTTTTTAGTAAAGTAAATTTTTTCCAAAGACAAGCACAGGTGCCTGGAAAATTTACTTAAAATATTCAAGTAGTGTCCGCCTCTGCATATAGCAACGCCCAAATCCACATCCGGTTATTGTGCATCTATTCTAAATGAACAAGAATAACCAAAAATGTGGATGTTTATTCACCATTTAGCCTACGTGAGTTAGGTTCGTTGTTAAACAAGTAGAATGTAACGACTGTATTATTAAAATAGCCGCCCATTTCACAGTTATCATGTCATACAGTTTTTGAATTTGATTTCTCGTCGCTAGATGCGTGACCAGCGCGTTTTTACAGGATGGAAAGCGCAGCTGAAAGAAGGCGCTGCGCAGACCGATCAACATATGACATCATAATACCGCGAGAGCGATTGACGCCGAAACGATCGGGAGCTTCAGTTCTGCTCATTCAGGCCGCGTGAAAAAAAATCTGCATACTGTTACTTTTATTTAATGGTTTTCACATAGGGCTAAAATAAATAAGCAGCAATATAAGAAAGAAATAATTAATAAAAGAGAAATAAATTAAAGCAAGAAAGAAAGCAAGCAAGAAAAAAAGAGGAAGTAATATAGTAAAAATAATAAAATAATAAAATAGTAAAATAATGAAAGAATGAAGGGGAAAAGGAAAGGAAGGGATTAAGAAAAAAGAAAGCGGGAAGTGGATAAAAGAAGGAATGAGAGTGAGAGAGAGAGAGAGAGAGAGAGAGAGAGAGAGAGAGAGAGAGAGAGAGAGAGAGAGAGAAAGACTCTTCACATCCCTTTGCTGATGGTCAGACATTAATAACCACATTGACCAGACAGGTGAATCAGCAAGTGTGCTCAATAAGAGGATGCCTGTGGGGTGGAGGAACTTCTTAATTGAGATTTGGATTCTCCAGAGGTCTGCCACTACAGCATCTAACTCGATTTATTTATCCGATATTTTATTAGCTGGAACTGCCACACACACTTGCTTTAATTAGGTTGGTTCAATCGTTTCTGCATCAGTAGGGACCATACGCCTGTTTGATAATACAAACAATCACAACAGCTGGAATTTACCAGCTCACTTTGATACAGACCAATTAGTTGTTCTTTAACATGTAACACATGTTTACTTAGTAATGATGCAATTAGTGGGAATAATGATTGTCATTTACTGGTATACAGTTCGCAATAACAACCATTTGCAGGTTTGATTATTAAATTCTCTTAAAAACTGTACTGTGAAAACCCCCAGAAACATTTTATCATAAAGTGTTGGTATGTCACGGCTAGGGGCTGGCTGCTAAACCTAAAGCCACGCCCCTTCTCAACTTCCACCTCGAGGAGGTCCCCAAAGCCAACCCAATGACCAAACAACACGAGAGCAGGTAAGTATTAAAACAAACTTTATTTAAATATTTAAAATAACTGGGGGAATGGGGAAAGGGGCAATAAAAACTAACTTCCTCTCTGCCTTCCAGGCAGACCACAGCACGGGAAAGTGGCAGAAAGGGGAAGAGGGGACGGGGAACACAGGCTCCTGCCAATTCCGCTATCCGTGGCGCCCTCCTCTTCTCTCCTGGAGGCAAAGACAAAATAGTGTGAATTTGGGGTTTATCTCTCTCTCTACTGCGGTACCTGTGTCACGTTGGGCCGATACTTCACTGCTCACTCCGCTTTGTGTTTCCTTCCACAGGCTTCGACTGGGACGCGAAGACTCGTTAGCCTGGACTGGGATCGTCCTCACCTGTCGGTTTGCTGATAACTCTTGGTAAGTATGGTCTTTTTCCACAGGTCACTCTTCTGACATTCACTCCCGTCTTTTCTCTCTCTTTGCAGGCAGCTTGGACACAATAACACCGTTAGTGCAACTTGGATACTTCTCACCTCTCTGCTGTTTACAGCTCGGGCATGTGTGACTGTCCACAGTTCGTTCTACTGACGTTCACTCTCGTTCTCTCTTCCTTTACAGGCAGCTTGGACACAACAACACAGTTAGTGCAACTTGGATACTTCTCACCTCTCTGCTGTTTACAGCTCGGGCATGTGTGACTGTCCACAGTTCGTTCTACTGACGTTCACTCTCGTTCTCTCTTCCTTTACAGGCAGCTTGGACACAACAACACAGTTAGTGCAACTTGGATACTTCTCGCCTCTCTGCTGTTTACAGCTCGGGCATGTGACTGTCCACAGTTCGTTCTACTGACGTTCACTCTCGTTCTCTCTTCCTTTACAGGCAGCTTGGACTCAACAACACAGTTAGTGCAACTTGGATACTTCTCGCCTCTCTGCTGTTTACAGCTCGGGCATGTGTGACTGTCCACAGTTCGTTCTACTGACGTTCACTCTCGTTCTCTCTTCCTTTACAGGCAGCTTGGACACAATAACACAGTTAGTGCAACTTGGATACTTCTCACCTCTCTGCTGTTTACAGCTCGGGCATGTGTGACTGTCCACAGTTCGTTCTACTGACGTTCACTCTCGTTCTCTCTTCCTTTACAGGCAGCTTGGACACAACAACACAGTTAGTGCAACTTGGATACTTCTCACCTCTCTGCTGTTTACAGCTCGGGCATGTGTGACTGTCCACAGTTCATTCTACTGACGTTCACTCTCGTTCTCTCTTCCTTTACAGGCAGCTTGGACACAACAACACAGTTAGTGCAACTTGGATACTTCTCACCTCTCTGCTGTTTACAGCTCGGGCATGTGTGACTGTCCCCAGTTCGTTCTACTGACGTTCACTCTCATTCTCTCTTCCTTTACAGGCCGCTTGGACACAACAACACAGTTAGTGCAACTTGGATACTTCTCGCCTCTCTGCTGTTTACAGCTCGGGCATGTGTGACTGTCCACAGTTCGTTCTGCTGACGTTCACTCTCGTTCTCTCTTCCTTTACAGGCAGCTTGGACACAATAACACAGTTAGTGCAACTTGGATACTTCTCACCTCTCTGCTGTTTACAGCTCGGGCATGTGTGACTGTCCACAGTTCGTTCTACTGACGTTCACTCTCGTTCTCTCTTCCTTTACAGGCAGCTTGGACACAACAACACAGTTAGTGCAACTTGGATACTTCTCACCTCTCTGCTGTTTACAGCTCGGGCATGTGTGACTGTCCACAGTTCGTTCTACTGACGTTCACTCTCGTTCTCTCTTCCTTTACAGGCAGCTTGGACACAACAACACAGTTAGTGCAACTTGGATACTTCTCACCTCTCTGCTGTTTACAGCTCGGGTATGTATAGCTCTTCCTCAGCTCGCTATACGGCGTTCTGGTCGACAATATACGGGGGCGGGCTTACGACAGCTGGCCTGCACAGAAAAGACGAACGACGATGGTTTTTCCTAGGGGGGGCGCCGGGGGCAAAAACCCTCTCGGCGGATGCGCCGATCAGCAGGGGGCGAACCGTCACACCGTCTCACCGGGCCGAGCGCTGCCCTATCCTCAATGCCCGTAGGCCGATCGAATACCGGACAGGGGCGCCCCTTTGTAGAGACCACGGGGCGGCGGAACTCCTTCGCCTCTCACTCTGCCACAAGATAGAACACACAGGTAAGGTAGCAATATACAGGCTCGTGGTTGTACTCACACACACGCGCTGCCAGCTTCCAAGTCTTCACCGCCACACTCTGAAACTGTCGACACACAGACGGGGCAACTTCCAAGGCCCACACCGTCACTTTTCACTTGAATCGCACACAGCGTACAATAGTTAAGGTTACTCGCAACCGTCTGCCTCTCCGTCTCTTCCTCAGTAGAAGGGATGATGCGGGGTACGTCTGACAAGACACACAGCACTTGCACAGCAACCCACAGCAAATACACAGCACCACTTCAACGTGAAAAGGTTTTCAAATGACATGGACTCACCCACCACACTACAGGTGCACACACGAGACGCCCAGCGTCCTCCACTTCGCTAAGGTCAGATGGGGGTGATGACACTACGGCCAGAGCTTTTAGTTCTGCTGCTATGGCTATTGAATCCACTTACTCCTGCGGCTCACCTACCACGCTCGATCGGAGGTAGGGCCGCTTTCCTCTTCCTGGAGGCGTTCGATAATACACAGGTTAGTAGTTATGTTTCGGATTAAATCCAGAGCCAATACTCACAGCGGTCCTCTTGGTAAATAGTTTACAAATGGCTTCGTTTCCTTCCTCCTTGGTTACTCCAAGCGTGTCACAATTACCGTTGTTTTCTTCTACCCACAGGGTTTCCTCTTACAGTAGCATCCACTGAGAACTACGAGAAAGAGAGAAAGTGCAACCAACTGCCAACGTGTAACGGACGAGCACAGCTCCGTACTTCAACTCACAACTAACACCACCAAACTGTGATTTACACTGCTCTAAAATACTCCTCTGTGTGCTGTAATCCTCCAATCAACCGGCGTTCCTCTTAAACGCCCACAGCTGCGCTCGATTTCGCTGATTACAGCCCTCGCGATGCTACCGGATGTCCGGTGTTTTCTCTTCCCGGTCTGGGCGGAAACATCCGGGCGGAACCAAAGTTTCCCGACTTTTGGTTCCGCCCAAAAGATCGTCACCTTGTGACATCCTCCCCCGCCAATGCATTCTAGTCCCTGGAATGCCTCGGGGTCGTCCACTCACCGTAGCGGGCAGGGGGGCGGCCTCGGTTCTCCCGTTGGGAGCGTCTCACGGGTGAATCAGGTTCGGCTGGTTCGTGTGCCGGCTCTGGTTGTCCCGGGGGTTCAGCTGGCTCGGGTGCTAACTCGCCGCCTCTGGGCGGCCGGGGGTTCAGCTGGCTCGAGTGCCAACTCTCGCTCTCTCGGGGCAGGCGGGGGCAACGCCACCACGGGTCGGCCTGGTACCACAGCCCATCCTCCCATCCAGGGGGCCGCCGGAACCGGCTCCGCAACCCTCTTCTCTGCTGCTTCAGGATAGTTGGGGCAGGGGCGAATCATGTTCCGGTGTACCACCCGCTCGGGGCCGGCCTTTCCTTCCGGCCGGATGGTGTACACCGGCTGTCCCGGTCTCTGCTGCCTACAGACCACATACGGGATGGTCTCCCAGCGGTCGCTTAAAATTACCATTCCTTGCCGCCGGTTGTACCACGCCAAGACCCTCTCTCCTGGTAGCAGGGGGGCGTCCCGGGCCGTCCGGTCATACAACCGCTTGTTCTTCTCCCCTGTTGTCTGTATTCTCTTCGATACCTGTTCATAGGCAAAGTGTAGCCGCTGGTGATGGCGTCCCACCCACTCGGTCACGCTCACTTCCTCCTGGCCGGCTGCCACCCCTAAGACCAGATCCGTGGGCATCCGCACATGTCTGCCGAACATCAGGTAAGTAGGGGCATACCCCGTCGTACTCTGTACACTATTATTATATGCCTGTAGTAGATTCGGTAAAGCACTCACCCAGTCACTCTGCTGCCGTTGATCTAGAGTCCCCAGTAACCCCAACAGGGTCTGATTGAACCTCTCGCAGCTGCCATTTCCTTGGGGATGGTACGACGTCGTATGGGTCTTGGTACACCCATACAACTGGCATAACTCTCGGATCACCTTTGACTCGAAGTTGGCCCCTTGATCCGAGTGCAGGAACTCCGGGCATCCAAACGTCTGAAAGACGTTCCTCCAGAGAGCCGTCGCGGTGGTATTAGCTGTCTGGTCGAGGGTGGGGACTGCCCATGCGTATTTGGTGAATAGGTCGGTAATCACCAAGATGTTTTGGTAGCGGTCTTGCGGCCGGCCCAGTGTCAGGAAGTCCATGGCCATAATATGGAGGGGGGCTTTAGCCTGGATGGGCACCATCGGCGCTCGAGCCTCTCGCCGGGATTTGAACAGCATACACCTGGGACAAGCCTGGATCAAGCTACGAACCGTGGCTTCCAGCCCTGGCCAATAGAAAAATCTGCGCAGCAGCGATATGGTCCTCTCTTGTCCCTGATGCCCCAGCTGATCATGGTAGGCCGAGACTAATGCTGTCGTCTGATCAGCGGGCACCACAATCTGGCGCACCTCCTCGCCCAGTTTCGGGTCACTGACCTTTCTGCACAGCACTCCTTCCTGCAGTTCTAGCTTGTCCCACTGCCCCAGCAGCCTTCTCCCCGTCTCCGTCTGGGCTAGTCTCTCTGGCGACGTCGGTCGTCGCCTCTGCTCCACCCACGTCTTCACCTGACACACATCCTGATCCCGGGCTTGCCTCTCCATCCATCGACGAGGGTCCCACCCCCAGTTCCCGGGGACGGCCTCTTGTTGTCCTCCTGGGGCGTCCACGGCCCCTATCATATAGTCCTCCCTCGGGCTGTCCTCTTCTTCTCCTCCCCGGCACCCGGGGTCATCCATCTCCGGCAGCCTCGAAAGGACATCAGCGTTTGTGTGCTCGCGCCCTGGTCGGTACTGTAAGTGGTAGTCAAAGTTAGCCAGCTGGGCTACCCACCGCTGCTCTACGGCCCCCAACTTCGCCGTCTGCAAATGCACTAGAGGATTATTATCCGTAATTACTGTTACCTTGGCGCCCCAAAGGTAGTCTTTAAACTTTTCACTTAGGGCCCACTTCAGGGCCAGCAACTCCAGTTTAAACGAGCTGTAATTCGCATCATTCCTCTCCGCTGGGTGGAGGCTTCGGCTTGCATAGGCGATCACCCGCTCCTTTCCTTCGTGTCGTTGGGCCAATACGGCCCCCAGCCCCAGGTTGCTTGCGTCTGTGTACAGAACAAAGGGCTTAGTAAAATCTGCGTACGCCAAAATGGGTGCCTGTAACAGTTCCTGCTTTAGTCTCTGGAACGCAGCCTCACAAGGGTCATCCCAGTTGACTGAGGGTGACCCACGTCCCCGGTTTCGCCCTGTACCAACCAGCAGCTGGTTAAGAGGTTTAGCAATCTTTGAAAAGTCTTTGATGAATCGTCTGTAATACCCCACAAATCCCAGAAATGATCGTACCTGCCTCACGGTTTTGGGTGCAATCCAGTCTTTCACTACAGAGACTTTTCCGGGATCCACGGACACCCCTGCGGCGCTGACCACGTGACCCAGGAAATGAACTTCTCGCCTCAACAGATGGCATTTGTCAGGTTGCAGCTTTAGCCCGTATCTTTCCATGGCCTGGAAGACCTCTTCGAGGTGCTGAAGGTGGGAATCGAAATCTGGGGAATACACAATCACATCATCCAAGTATACTAAAACTGACTCCATTAACTGACCTCCAAGACAGCGCTGCATCAGTCGCTGGAACGTGGCCGGAGCGTTACAAAGCCCGAAGGGCATCCGTTCCCACTCAAATAATCCAAACGGGGTCGTGAAGGCGGTCTTTTCTCGATCTGCCTTGGCCACCTGCACCTGCCAATACCCACTAGCCAGATCCAGAGTGGAATACCATGCGGACCGCGTGAGGCTGGCAAGGGAGTCTTCGATCCGTGGTAGGGGAAAAGCATCTTTCTTGGTTACCAGGTTGAGCTTACGATAATCCACACAGAACCTCCAGGCCCCTGACTTCTTCTGTACAAGCACGATGGGGGCCGCCCACGGGCTACTGCTCTCCCGAACAATGCCTCGCTCCAGCAGGCCCTGCAAGAGTGTGCGTACCTCTGTGTATAGGGTAGGTGGAATCGGCCGATATCTCTCTCTGCTCGGTCCGGCGTCCCCAGTCGGGATATGGTGTTCCACCACTCTGGTGCACCCATAGTCTTCCTCATGACTTGCAAACACATGTTGCCATTTCCGAAGAAGCGCCTGGAGTTTCTGTGTCTGTACTGGTTCCAAATTTTTCCCTTGTAGTGACTCACCCTCAAGATGTTTCGGCACCTCACTCCTCCTGTCGTTCGTGGGGGCATCCATCTGCGTCAGGGCCACCTCAATCACGGAGGGGCACACCTGACGGAAACTGACGTCTCTCTCCTCTCTCACCTGGTGGGGTGCGACCGCCGTTAGTCGGGCCAGTCGTTGGTGTCGATGTAAGTGGACTGCGTAGGGGTGTTCATTTCGTACTTTCACGGGGACTCTCCCCCGGCGGACCGCCACTAGGCCCCGTGCCACCTCCACTTGCGGGCAGTCTGCATGAGGCTCAACCAATACCCACTCCTCAGGGTCGACGTCTCGAGGGGGCACTCTCGCCCACACAATGGCCTCGCTTCTAGGGGGAATAGACAAGGCAAAACGACACATCACTCTTCCTACCTCTTCTCGGTCTCTACGGACCTGGGCCATCTGGACTCGACGACAGTCGGCGACTACACGCTCCCATTTGGGCCTCTCGGCAGGTGAGATCCTGGGGCCAGGCCTAGCCTGAAATAACTCTTCCCAACATTCAGAGAGGACATTCATGCCCAGGAGGGCTCGATGGGCACCCAAACACCTGTCTTCGACAATGATCACACCTTTTTGGGGGACTAACACCCCATGGACTTCCAAGTCCGTTAGTCGGTAACCGACGTAAGGGATCTCCAGGCCATTTGCGCCCCGCAACGTCAGCCAGGGGGCCTCTGCCCCTTGCGTTCCTTTCTTCCCAAATATTTCTTGTGAAAGGCTTTCTGCAAACAACGTTACCTGAGAGCCCGTATCTACCAGGCATTGTACTGTCGTGCCACACACTTTTACCTCCGCTATTGGGCTATGCCCAATCATCTGGTGCCTGGGATTATTTCTTCTGGGGTCTTCCCGAGGGTTCCCGGCCACACGACCCACTGTGGCCGGCCGATCTAAAAACCCCCTTCCGACGCCCTACGAGGCCCACACTGGCGACTGATATGTCCTGGTTTACCACAGCGATTGCAAATAGGCCGCCCTTGGTCATCCCATTCAAAGCGGGGCCGGTTAAAGCGGTCTGGACGTCCGGGTGGCTCTCGGCCTCGCTCCGAGTAGGTTCGTTCTCGGGGGGCCGGCCTCGGTTCCTCCCGCGCCCTTCCTTGGCGCAACTCTCCCAGGAGAGCTTTAGACAGCTCCGATATCTGTTCCTGGACGTCTTTCAGCAATTCTGCCTTCAGGGCCTGCTTCCAATCCGCCCGCTCAGGTGGTGTGGGTTCCATTTCGCTTACCGCTGCGCATACTGGGGCCTCACTGACTTCGACCTCATCACCTTCCAAGGCCAATGCCTCTTTCCTAAGGTCTTCGAAGGTGAGCCCGGGGTCCCTCCGAAACTGGACCCTCAGGCTCTGTCTCACGGGGCCCTCCTTCATCCCAGGAGGAACTGGTCACGTAACAGGTTCTCCCCGTCTCCCAGCCCATGATCGCGTCGGGCCTGTAATCGGGTGAACTGCTCCCGCAGCCTCAGGGCAAATGCTCTAATGGTTTGTCGGGGGCTTGCTTAAAGTTAAAAAATTGGGAACGGAGGACAGCTACGGGGGTATGATCACCATATTGTTCGGTGAGAAACTGGAATACGGTCTGGGCGGTGGCTCTAACTGCTTCAGGGGCGGCTTGCACCTCTCGCCGGGCTTCTCCCTCTAGGGAGTTCAGCACAAACTGGAGCCGCTGGGCGGCGCTGAGGCCCTGCAGGTCGGCCAAATATTCCAGTTGGGCCTTCCACTCTGTCAGTCGGACCTCTGACTCCACTCCTCCATACTTCGGCATCCATGGGCTACCCATGATGATGGACGTGGCACGGGGTGGGGCTGCGGGCCCCGCGTTGTCGGTCATTGGGCGACCCTGGTTACTCAACTCGAGGTGGAATCCTGCCGACTACGCCAAAATCTGTCACGGCTAGGGGCTGGCTGCTAAACCTAAAGCCACGCCCCTTCTCAACTTCCACCTCGAGGAGGTCCCCAAAGCCAACCCAATGACCAAACAACACGAGAGCAGGTAAGTATTAAAACAAACTTTATTTAAATATTTAAAATAACTGGGGGAATGGGGAAAGGGGCAATTAAAACTAACTTCCTCTCTGCCTTCCAGGCAGACCACAGCACGGGAAAGTGGCAGAAAGGGGAAGAGGGGACGGGGAACACAGGCTCCTGCCAATTCCGCTATCCGTGGCGCCCTCCTCTTCTCTCCTGGAGGCAAAGACAAAATAGTGTGAATTTGGGGTTTATCTCTCTCTCTACTGCGGTACCTGTGTCACGTTGGGCCGATACTTCACTGCTCACTCCGCTTTGTGTTTCCTTCCACAGGCTTCGACTGGGACGCGAAGACTCGTTAGCCTGGACTGGGATCGTCCTCACCTGTCGGTTTGCTGATAACTCTTGGTAAGTATGGTCTTTTTCCACAGGTCACTCTTCTGACATTCACTCCCGTCTTTTCTCTCTCTTTGCAGGCAGCTTGGACACAACAACACCGTTAGTGCAACTTGGATACTTCTCACCTCTCTGCTGTTTACAGCTCGGGCATGTGTGACTGTCCACAGTTCGTTCTACTGACGTTCACTCTCGTTCTCCCCTCCTTTACAGGCAGCTTGGACACAACAACACAGTTAGTGCAACTTGGATACTTCTCACCTCTCTGCTGTTTACAGCTCGGGCATGTGTGACTATCCACAGTTTGTTCTACTGACGTTCACTCTCGTTCTCTCTTCCTTTACAGGCAGCTTGGACACAACAACACAGTTAGTGCAACTTGGATACTTCTCGCCTCTCTGCTGTTTACAGCTCGGGCATGTGTGACTGTCCACAGTTCGTTCTACTGACGTTCACTCTCGTTCTCTCTTCCTTTACAGGCAGCTTGGACACAACAACACAGTTAGTGCAACTTGGATACTTCTCGCCTCTCTGCTGTTTACAGCTCGGGCATGTGTGACTGTCCACAGTTCGTTCTACTGACGTTCACTCTCGTTCTCTCTTCCTTTACAGGCAGCTTGGACACAATAACAGTTAGTGCAACTTGGATACTTCTCACCTCTCTGCTGTGTACAGCTCGGGCATGTGTGACTGTCCACAGTTCGTTCTACTGACGTTCACTCTCGTTCTCTCTTCCTTTACAGGCAGCTTGGACACAACAACACAGTTAGTGCAACTTGGATACTTCTCACCTCTCCGCTGATTACAGCTCGGGCATGTGTGACTGTCCACAGTTCGTTCTACTGACGTTCACTCTCGTTCTCTCTTCCTTTACAGGCAGCTTGGACACAACAACACAGTTAGTGCAACTTGGATGCTTCTCACCTCTCTGCTGTTTACAGCTCGGGCATGTGTGACTGTCCCCAGTTCGTTCTACTGACGTTCACTCTCGTTCTCTCTTCCTTTACAGGCCGCTTGGACACAACAACACAGTTAGTGCAACTTGGATACTTCTCGCCTCTCTGCTGTTTACAGCTCGGGCATGTGTGACTGTCCACAGTTCGTTCTGCTGACGTTCACTCTCGTTCTCTCTTCCTTTACAGGCAGCTTGGACACAATAACACAGTTAGTGCAACTTGGATACTTCTCACCTCTCTGCTGTTTACAGCTCGGGCATGTGTGACTATCCACAGTTTGTTCTACTGACGTTCACTCTCGTTCTCTCTTCCTTTACAGGCAGCTTGGACACAACAACACAGTTAGTGCAACTTGGATACTTCTCACCTCTCTGCTGTTTACAGCTCGGGCATGTGTGACTGTCCCCAGTTCGTTCTACTGACGTTCACTCTCGTTCTCTCTTCCTTTACAGGCCGCTTGGACACAACAACACAGTTAGTGCAACTTGGATACTTCTCGCCTCTCTGCTGTTTACAGCTCGGGCATGTGTGACTGTCCACAGTTCGTTCTGCTGACGTTCACTCTCGTTCTCTCTTCCTTTACAGGCAGCTTGGACACAATAACACAGTTAGTGCAACTTGGATACTTCTCACCTCTCTGCTGTTTACAGCTCGGGCATGTGTGACTGTCCACAGTTTGTTCTACTGACGTTCACTCTCGTTCTCTCTTCCTTTACAGGCAGCTTGGACACAACAACACAGTTAGTGCAACTTGGATACTTCTCACCTCTCTGCTGTTTACAGCTCGGGCATGTGTGACTGTCCACAGTTCGTTCTACTGACGTTCACTCTCGTTCTCTCTTCCTTTACAGGCAGCTTGGACACAACAACACAGTTAGTGCAACTTGGATACTTCTCACCTCTGCTGTTTACAGCTCGGGTATGTATAGCTCTTCCTCAGCTCGCTATACGGCGTTCTGGTCGACAATATACGGGGGCGGGCTTACGACAGCTGGCCTGCACAGAAAAGACGAACGACGATGGTTTTTCCTAGGGGGGGCGCCGGGGGCAAAAACCCTCTCGGCGGATGCGCCGATCAGCAGGGGGCGAACCGTCACACCGTCTCACCGGGCCGAGCGCTGCCCTATCCTCAATGCCCGTAGGCCGATCGAATACCGGACAGGGGCGCCCCTTTGTAGAGACCACGGGGCGGCGGAACTCCTTCGCCTCTCACTCTGCCACAAGATAGAACACACAGGTAAGGTAGCAATATACAGGCTCGTGGTTGTACTCACACACACGCGCTGCCAGCTTCCAGGTCTTCACCGCCACACTCTGAAACTGTCGACACACAGACGGGGCAACTTCCAAGGCCCACACCGTCACTTTTCACTTGAATCGCACACAGCGTACAATAGTTAAGATTACTCACAACCGTCTGCCTCTCCGTCTCTTCCTCAGTAGAAGGGATGATGCGGGGTACGTCTGACAAGACACACAGCACTTGCACAGCAACCCACAGCAAATACACAGCACCACTTCAACGTGAAAAGGTTTTCAAATGACATGGACTCACCCACCACACTACAGGTGCACACACGAGACGCCCAGCGTCCTCCACTTCGCTAAGGTCAGATGGGGGCGATGATACTACGGCCGGAGCTTTTAGTTCTGCTGCTATGGCTATTAAATCCACTTACTCCTGCGGCTCACCTACCACGCTCAATCGGAGGTAGGGCCGCTTTCCTCTTCCTGGAGGCGTTCAATAATACACAGGTTAGTAGTTATGTTTCGGATTAAATCCAGAGCCAATACTCACAGCGGTCCTCTTGGTAAATAGTTTACAAACGGCTTCGTTTCCTTCCTCCTTGGTTACTCCAAGCGTGTCACAATTACCGTTGTTTTCTTCTACCCACAGGGTTTCCTCTTACGGTAGCATCCACTGAGAACTACGAGAGAGTAAGAGAGAAAGTGCAACCAACTGCCAACGTGTAACGGATGAGCACAGCTCCGTACTTCAGCTCACAACTATCGCAACCAAACTGTGATTTACACTGCTCTAAAATACTCCTCTGTGTGCTGTAATCCTCCAATCAACCGGCGTTCCTCTTAAACGCCCACAGCTGCGCTCGATTTCGCTGATTACAGCCCTCGCGATGCTACCGGATGTCCGGTGTTTCCTCTTCCCGGTCTGGGCGGAAACATCCGGGCGGAACCAAAGTTTCCCGACTTTCGGTTCCGCCCAAAAAGATCGTCACCTGGTGACAGTTACATAAAGTTTTACCACACATTGTGGCTGTTTGTGTGTATAAGTGATGAAATTACTCAAAATGCCTGATTTAAAAAGTCCAGTCATATGATAAGTATTTTGCTGAAAGCCCTGCATGCTTATAGATATCCATAATCCTGAGCAAACCATTGAATTCGCATAGATAACATTAATTAGCAACATTACACCTGTTATTGGGTATAAGGATGGCATATTATAATTGAGAATTAATTTAATGAAATTCAATAAATAGCAAAGTTTAGATATATAACCCCCCCCCCCCCGCCAAAAAAAAATGTATGCTTCTCAATGTAATCTAGTTTTTATATTTATAGGTCAGCATCCATCAGGTCTAAATCTATTATGTAAAAGGCATTGATTTTTTTATTTTTAGGTATTTTTGTCTTTAAAAAGTATTAATAATCTTTCTAATCACTGCCAGTAAAAGAGGCATTGTCATTTAAATTGGGGAGAAAAGGGGGGCTGTTTTTGCTACACACAGTGTGGAGGATATGGCTCCATGGCTCAGTGGTTAAAGCACTGGTCTTGTAAACCAGGGGTCGCAAGTTCAATCCTCGCTAGGGCCTAGATATAATTATTTGCATTCCTTAACTAAGTTAACAGAAATCCTCTGCTCTTACACTTAGGACTATTCTAATATAAAGTGACATATTTGTTCACTTAAAGTCATTTCAGAGTATTGTTTCTAAACACATTGTAAATGTTAGAAATGTATTGCTGAAACATGTTATAAACAGTGTTAACTATTTAGTACTGAATTGAGGAGTTGCACCATTAAACAGTTTTCCCACATTTCTATGTTCAAGATTATTTTGGTGAGGCTAAACGGTGGCTCAATGATGCAGTGGAGCCACCAAGCATGGCCCCGCCCCTAACACTTGAATTAAAACAATTATGATTATGGGGCGGTTTCCTGGACAGGGATTAGACTAGTCCTAGACTAAAATAAATGTAAGAGCTGTCCAAACTGAAAACAATACTTGCACTGACATATATTAAACTACATCAGTGCCCTTTGCTTTGCCTCAAAATGCATACAAGCAATGTTTTTAGTAAGGCATGTTTGTTAAAACTAGTTATATTTCCTTTTTAAACTAAAGCCTAGTCCTGGTTTATGATAATCCCTGTCTGGGAAACCACCCCAGAAAGTTTTAAAGACGATGACTAACTTGAAAGACTAGTCTATACAGTTTATGCAACCAGCCACAAGTTGCAGCAGTATTTAAAAAGTTAAGAGAAACCGGGACCGAAGAGTAGTTTCAGCGCTGACAACAGACGCCCCCAGCATTTGAGAGCAAAGAATCCTGACGGTTTTTCCAAGATTTCGAAAATGTATTTTATTTACTTGCCGTGTTTATTTTTTTAATAATTCGAATTTGGTGAATAACATTTTTTTCTGTGGTGTGAAAAACCGAGTACACATTATGCAGACTTTAAATAACTTTGTCACTTCTGCTGCTATTTTTATCTGAAACTTTAATACAAAGGGTCTTACATTATGCCCAACCTGAGATTAGGCCACTTAAACAAGGGAACAATGGTTATTTTATGAATTGAGTTTTACAGGTTTTCAGGTTACCAGTAACAACTAATCGTTTGCAGAATTGTTTTTCTTACATCATATATTGTGTGTATTGTGTATAATAATTATGTATACATAAATACACACACATGCATGTATAATTTTAAGAAAAAAGTAGTTAATTAAGTATTCTTATTTATATACAATATAAATTAAATATAAATACAATTTGTATATACACATGTAAATATTTCTTAAATATATACAGGCATGTGTGTGTATTTGTATATATATATATATATATAATTATTATACACAATACACACACATATATGATGTAAACAAAAACTTTTATTCTGCAAACGATTAGTTCCGATTAGTTGTTACGTAGCCCTAGTTACCAGCAGATACATTTAACCACTATCCACACCAGCAAAGTGTACACTCAAGCCAACAAGGATCCATTAAACATAAAATATAAAACTTTGGAGAAACAATGTAACTGTTTTGCTGTTTATTTTTAATATCAGTGCCTCTCATTCTCTTTCCTTATGCTCCATACGACCGGCTAAAGAACAGCACACGTCATGCAGTAATTCAATAAACACAACACGTGAAATTGCAAAAAACACCACCAGCAAGGTAAACAGTACAGAAACTGGTTGTTATAGAAATGTCAATTCCTGTTGGAGTTTAACAGTCCATCATTTCAAGTCCACATGCTTGAAGTTTTAACTTTCATCTGCCTCCAGATTAATGTTGTTTCCAAACTTAGCATACAGCTGAACCTTCAGATCTCCAAGCACCTCCTGTATGGATGACACACGACCCTCCAGAGCTTTGATCTCATCCTGCAGAGATTCCTGTAGATAGCAGAAAACATTATGAAGATTTTGAGAAAGACAAGACACAGCGTTATTTAAAGAGTGACCTAATTTTCTTAAATTTTCATGGTCACATCACCTTTGCTGCCTCCAGCAACTCCTGCGTCTCTTCTTGAGAGTGACTGATGAAGACTTCTCCGATCTGATACGGGATCAACATGGCATCGTCCTCACACATCATAAGGTCATCACTGGCATCCTCTAAGTTCTGTAAGGATTTCTAAGACAACATAAGAGCATTAATATTCAGCCTGGCCATTAAAGCAGAGACGTATAGAAGTCAAGCTGTACTGTTTCTTACCTTTTGGGCCTCAATTTCATCTTTCAGCTCGGACATTCGATTTGTATTTCTGGCAAACTTGTTTATCTTCTGCTGGTCTTCAAATGTTACATTGACATCTTCAGCTGCCTGTAAAATTGAAGAGTTATCTTTAATCAAAGCTGTTTTAACTTGGGATAATAAAATATTAAAGTCTTGCATAGACATAGTCTTTTCTCAATAAGCTTAATAACTTATGACTTAGAGGTATTTATTTATTTATTGCATTTATTTGTTGTAAATATTAGCAACCAATATACACATTCATTATCTATTATTATACATGCAATAACTTTCTATATGAAAAATAATATCTATTTTAGTGTAATAAGATAAGCACTCAGCAAAGTCCACATATAACATTTATTTATTGCGTGAATTTTAAGGAAATAGAGATCATAACACAACATGGAGCTAAATCCTTCTATATAAAAGCACTGCAAGCTCCTATGAACTCACTGATATCTAATGGTTAGAGTAGATGTAAGTATTCAATATCACACTTTAGCGTTAACCAAAGCTGTCAATTGCATTCGTGTGATATTAGCCAGCTAGCGGTCTTAAAAGCAAACAAACACGCGCAGTTGATATGGTCCGTTTGTTGCCACCCTCCTGTACTGTAAATACTTCAAAGATGCAAACATATAATTTAGCACAAGCAACTGTATTTAAACAGAAATGAATTTATGTGAAGACATACCACTCCTTTCTTCATGGTGGCCGCCATGTTGAACCGGAAACGAATTGCGTGCACGCGCGAGAGCGGTGAGTGAAAGGCGCACGTGGGGTTTCATTATCATTCCGCTTTGTGCTCTTTTTTCGATTAAAAAAAATATTTTATCTTTCCAGAAGGTAAACAGTATGTTTGACATTAATAGTTAATATTTGTCGTTGTTTCCCTCAAATGTGTTTATATTGGGTCGAAATTTACAATGGTAATATTGACATCTGCTGGACAATGTAAAGCACCCTTAAAATCAAAACATTTTTGGCTTGTAGTAGGAATATCTATAGGCCTATATCTATAAATTAGTGTGCTATAAAACATTGACAAAACTCGGGTTTAGAAGATAAAAGCATTCACATTCTCTCACTTCTGCAAATATGTTCAATGCACGTGACGTCACCTTCGGCGAAAGTGACTGCGGTTACGCCCACTGAGTGGCAAAAGACAGAGCGGCAGAATGAGTGTACAGTGTGAAATCAGCAAAAACGCGGTGAAAACGCGACTAAATGGGAAACAGCTGTTGTTTGATAGGCTGTACTAACAGATTAACAAGAATTCGGAGCTATCGTTTTGCAGACTGCCAAAAAGTAAATTGATCGTTCATGCCAACGTCCGCAGACCACAGGTGGGTTGACAAGTAGGGTCACTATCAAGCAGAGGTTTTACTTTCTACTTAATAGTATTTTTTCAAGCAATTGCATTTTATTCGTGTTTTTCTTTGGACAACATACATTCCAAAGCATATTATCATAATTTTTACTCTATTACTTTTCATAAATACAAGTTTTTGTTTTACATTTAATATTTAAGTACATTAACGTACTTTTACTCAAGTAAAATTACGCAATTTTAATGTAATTAGATATTAAATAAATTTTTATAAGCAATATTAAAGAATACACAGTATGATTCTATGCTTTAGACTGTATTGAAGTAAAATTTTTCTCAATACAAACACCCTAATAAAGCACAGATGCTTGGAAAATGTAACGAATGTAACTAAGTATTGTCCACCTCTGCTATCAAGTCCAAGTAAATTTAATTTAAGTTGATAATAGTCAGTTTTACTGGCATTTTCGCAGCAGTCGCTATGAAAACCAGCCATTTTGTTGAACGTTTGCCACTCAACAGGGTGAGTTCTGGCGTGGTCACGTGGAAAAGTGACGTCGATGCATACCGTCTATTCCTATGTTATCATTCTGCACTTAATTTGACAATAATAAAAAAAAAATCATTCTGCTCATCAACTTCTCATCAGTATCAGTGTTACTGACTATTTTCTATTAAAAATAGTCACTAAATGTCGTTAAATGATGTCACTTATTGTGTCACGCTTGTGGGGCAGTACTGGCGACACAACTCCCTAAAAAGCTAGATAAAAAATAATAAATTCACAAAAATGGTCTGAATTCAATAAATCTAGTGGCAATGTAAATGAAACACTACTGGTTAATTTAAAAGAAGGAGGGGCCACTTGGTATGCCCCACCCCTAACTTTCAGTTTCATTAGAAATCACTAATGCATCAAACAAAGCTGTGCACTTCATAGCACTTCAGTGCATAAAAGACTCACAATTTTGATCAAGTGTTTATTGTACTTGAAGGAAACTCTGTGTCTGCAGACTCGAGCTGTTGGATGTTTAGTTTACATAATGACTGGACTCAGCCTGACTTGAACAAACTCAATGCTAGAGCTTGAGGTTTCTTAAACATCCTCTCTTTAAACAGTGCTACTCCCAAAACAAATATTGATATGTTCAATTCTCACCAACATTAGCCTACAATTTCATATAACCTATCACGTTAGCCGTGAAGATGTCCCCACGACCACAACATACCAGTGTTTGGAAACAATCACCAAATAGCTTTTCGTGTATACATTTTACAGTTGCATGCATTCATTCATCAGATGCTTTATCTAAAGTAAGGTAAAAGGTAGAGAGCATTTAACTAAACTAAACAAAAACATAGACAGATATCATTAGTTGACATAAATTAAAAGTATTTGAACTATGTTAACTCCACATGTAACAATTGTGTATTGTCGCTATAACAAAACATTTTAGCTCAATAAAAATATTGTTCTGTTCATCTCAGCATTTGGATAATTCATCATTTTGTGGAATGCTTTTGCACTGTAAGTATGTTTCAAGATTCATGCATTCATGATGGGAGATATCAAGTTCACAGTGACCACAAAGGAATTTGCTTTACGCCCCCAGTGTGTACATTAACAATGTGACTCTATATCCATGACCGACGCTTGCATGAAAAATCTCACTATGTATTGGCTAGGTCTCTCGGCTTTAATAGTATCTTTTATTGTTTTGTGTGGCGTGCTTTCTGACGAATAAGGAACATGTACATATCACAGAGCTCTGTTAGAGCTTTATGTCACTGTACATTAAAGAACGTGTGGTGTACTTTGGCAAAGTGATTGGATTTTTCACCTCAAATAACTTTGTACTCAATCGTTTCTGATGTAAATAGTTACATTTACTTCTATACTAAGTTCAATGTTCAAACAAACTGTAAACATTATTATTGGTAATGTGTAAGTAAGCAGTTCATGGAATAACACGGCTGAAGGGTGTTGTTTGGCATGAATCGAAGAGGAGTCAGTGCAACCTCTTCAGCTGTGACTTATTAATCATACAGCACTAGCCTTGAGTACCCTTTTGTTTTTTAAAAATACAATTATTAAAACAAAAAATAAGCTTCAGTGGGATAAATAACCAAAATAAATAATTTAAAGCCCTCCTTCCTCTGACTGACTGCAGCAACAGAATGTTTTATATATATTTACTTTGCTAAGGGGGCTGTGCGGTGTTAGACAACATTTTTGGGTGAGCGGTCATGACTATGTTTAATCTTGAATAAAACACTCATTGAAACTGTTAAAAATTTCGGTAGAAATTACAGTATTACTGACAGCTGTTTGTTACAAATATAAAAGTATTTTTTGAGTACAAACCTTTTCTTGCATATTTGTAAATTATTATTTGAGATTACACTGATCATGTGGGCTATCCATACATTTACAGCAATTAAAAGCCTGCTATTTTTACTTCCATGACTAAAAGAAAACGACTTAAAAAAAACCAAAGGTTTAACTATTTCAATACAAATAAAAACAACAACATTTTTTAACATAAAATTTAAACTGGTGGTCTTCTTTCTCCGTTTTTCAGTTTACAAATTCCACCATCAAAATAGGGGAATCGGCATGGCACGAGCACAGCTGGTATTTAAAGGGGATAAGAGATGAGACTCTCATTGGTTTATGGCACGTTACGCCCAAACACACCCATTACTCATTACGAAAATAGGAACAACCCTTTTAGACTGTGGGCTAGGCGCATAAACCATTTTTCCCTGCGTTAATTTAGCAAACGTGGATTTGGACACACCCTTTTAGACTGTGCGCCGTGTGCTTTAGGCAATGCGTCTAGATCATTAAAATGCCCAAAGGTTTTACAGAATAATACTAAAATAACAGCCTCATGCAAAGCATTCTGGGAACCAAAAATATGAAGGATAAAACTGAAAAAGGTTGATGAGGATTTATGCTTAGCATGAGGCTGTTATTTTATAGTTTAATTCTGTGAAGACAAAGACTTGTTAATGTTTAATGTTCATTTAATTTTGAACAAACTGTTGGCAGTAAATAACATAAATTTAAATCTAGTTACTGGCAAACAGCTGCATATACAGCAACATTTTTTACAGTGCAGCTATTGATTATAATCGAGGACTGCGAATAACTATTTATAATACTTCAATTAAGACAAAAGTAGAGCAAAACATACAGTGTCTCTCAGAAAAACACCATGATGTACATTTACCATCAATTATATTGTGACTACATCAGTGGGCAAGTGCACCAGTAGAGTAAACTATAAATTAGCCTATATCTACATTTGCTATTTGTTTTACATTTGGAAGAATTTTACAAGTGTAAGTCATGAAATTGCATTGCTAATGTTTTTCTTTCCATGTAATGGAAATGGAGCTTAGTTATTGTCAAGATCTGTTATTATTACTATATACAGTCGTTTGTCTTCAAAAGATAGCATGTTATCTTTTAGAGACATCAAACATGTGGAACCTTCTGAAGTAGGCTAGTATTCATCACAACAACCAAAACAAAACTCCCTTTGTGTTTTAAGATGAGCTTAAACTGATCAGTTTAACTCACAATAAAGAAAAGATCAAATCAGTAAACCCTTTCAAAAAATAAATAAACATTATGGTGTAAAATTTACGATTCTAAGTCACTAATCAAGTTTTTAACTCCTTTGTACTAATAGTCAGATATCCTTTTATTATCATTAAATTTTTACAAACTTGTTTATTCCAGCCAGCTCACATCATGAAGGTTGTTATTAAACCAAAAATGGAACATACATTTTTTAAATATTTTAATTATTTAGGTTATATACAATAATGTATTTGTGTGTGTATTTGCGTTAAATTATTATTTATATTTAAATACACATACAAGTATAGATTTTAGATTTTTTTATTTATGTATATATTTTTAATTGATATATAATATCAAATATATCAAAATTGAAATTTGATAAATCTTAAAAATCTTAATATATATAATATTTGTGAATCTTCCCCACATTTTTAAATGGGTTTTGTTTCACAGGGTCCTCTCCAGGGTGCAGTTATCCATATTGCTTGTACACTTTTTTCTACCACATCTTTTCCTTCCCTTCGCCTCTCTATTAATGTGCTTTCACACAGAGCTCTGTGAACAGCCAGCCTCTTTTGCAATGACCTTTAATGTCTTGCCCTCCTTGAGCAAAGTGTCAATAGTCGTCTTTTGAATAACTGTTAGGTCAGCAGTTTTCCCCATGATTGTGTAGCCTACAGAAATAGACTGAGAGACCATTTAGAGGCCTTTGCAGGTGTTTTGATTTAATTAATTGAAAACAGTGTGGCACCTTTGAAATATATCCGTCTGTGTGTAATGAATGGATATAATATACACGTTTCACTTTTTGGATGGAATTAGTGAAATAAATCACCTTTTTGATGATATTCTAATTATATGACCAGCACCTGTATATATGTGTATATATATATATATATATATATATATACACACAGTATTCAAAACAAACTCTTATTTTGTATGTGATTAATCGCGATTAATCTTTTTTAATCTTTTGACTAATTAAATTAATCACCTAAATTGTTATGCTGATAATATAATTTGTAATGTAAAACATTACAACAATGTAAAGGTCATATTTAGAAACCTCAAATGACTTATTTTTGCATTGCATCCTTTAATTATTACAATCTTGTCTTTCATAATTAAGTGTTTTTTTTATCATGCTGATGAGAAATTATTAAATAAATAAAGGTTCAGGCTGTTATCACGTACTTAGCACCTGGATGAGAGTCATACTTTGCAAATAAACTTTTCTTTATATCCTCTACACACATCCTGTTTGGGTCCAACCACACCTACAAGACAGGGTGGCCTTGAAGAGCTGATCTCCGATCAGTTTCACACTTTCACTATTTCAGTGCGTGGAGTGAAGTACTTAATGGGACAATTGGAGGTTTTCTTATCTCTGCGTGATGAATAGATTGATTAAAGCTCATCATTTTTTACATGACAAGCTGATCAGTGAAAACAATAGGTCACAATCGTGATTCATCAGTGCTTAAACATTTACATGTAGTATTTTACTTGCACTGTTGTTTCGCATATACTAAAGGTAAAGCCAATATTGAGCCCCTCCCTCTCTCAGGACAGGTATATGTGCTCATGCGATCTTGACACAGGCAAAGTGCTGTTGATGACTTTAATCGAAGTTGGGAAACTACACAGGAATACCTAGCTGGGGCACAAGAAACTGGAAAGGTAAATAAATACATACATTACCGTATGTAAAAGCAGTTTGTAAGCAAATTGTAAGTGCTATCTAATGTTTAATTTATTGGTTATGTCTCTTTGGTATTACATTTATGATCATTATCAAAACGGGTTAATCTGTTCCATCCTGCAGTAAACTGTAATGACTTTTTTAATCTTTATTTTTTTGTGATTTAAATGTCATTTAACCCTTTGCACACTCTTTTATTTTGGAGTCTACGGCACCTCGTTTCTTGACATTTACATTTGGCAAACACTTTTAAACCAAACTTACAAGCTATACATTATTTATCTGCATGCATGCTCCGTGGGTTCGAACCCTTAAACGTAGGGGCTGCTAACGCAATGCTCTACCACTGAGCTATACAGGAGCATGGGTTATTTTGACTAAGACTATTTTAACTATTTGTAATGTTTTTGCAGGTTTTCAATTGCTCAATTGAAGTCAAGATGGGAAACGAACTGTCTACTGAAATAAATCATGTGCAGGTGAAATTAATTTTATATGTTTTGTTGGGTTCTGGACAGATAAGCTAATATGTTTACCTTTTTATGATATTAAGTTTAGGTTCAAATGAATATTAATGGATTAGAAAGTATAGTTTAGTTTTTGTATTGTGTTTATTTAGGTAAATGTACAGTATGTATATGATCTTGACACTTGAAAAATGGGACATGTGGCTTAAGCAAACATGAAGCTAACCAATATTGTTAAACAGGCAAACTTCGCTGATATTAAAATCCAAAATGGAGAACTGAATGGACATGCAGTTCAATCTTCAGAAGAGTCCGAGCCTGGTATGTACATTATATTCTGTGATCTGTTGCATTATTTTCATTAATTTTTCTGCTGGCAAGTGTAATCTCAAATTGAAGAATTAAGGCGTAACAACATCATCCTAAATGCTCCTGCAACTATTTACATAGTTTGGATTAACTCAACAAGTAAAGCCACAAAGGAGAACAGGATTCAAAGCTCTGTATAAACTTTGGGTGTTGTAGGCAGACACACAGTGGATAAAGTGCTCTTTAGTTGTGCATTGTGTGCATTACTTTTCTGGCAGTGGTGCAATGCGGTAGTGATGTCTAGTTAACTGTGAATTTAAGCCTTGAGAAACATTTGTAAGTTTATAGCAAACAATCTTTTACCAAATGTTACCAAGATGCTAATAGTCCAAATTTGCAGCTTTTGTAACATTAAAGTGTTTATAGTGCTGCATGCAATATAATATATGCACCTTAAATATATACATAAGATTTTTTATCCAAATCTAATCCATATTTTATTTAATCCTCAAGTCATCCTAGGTGTATACACTGTAAAAAATAATTTTCAAGAAAAAAAGTATTTTTGTCTTGTTTTCAGTAAAAATATCTAAAAAAAAAGTCTTAAATTAAGATGCTTTTACTTGATGACCCAGGAAAATAAGTTTAGTTTTTAGACCAAAAATATCAAATTTAAGTGATTTTGTGCATAAAACAAGCAAAAAAAATCTGCCAATGGGGTAAGCAAAAAAATTTTGCTTGTTTTATGCACAAAATCATTTAAATTTGATATTTTTGGTCTAAAAACTAGAATTATTTTCGTTATTTTCTTATTTTCGTTTTGCTCATCAAGAAAACGCATCTTAATTTAAGAATTTTTAGATATTTTTACTGAAAACAAGACAAAAATACTAAGAATGTTTTTTCTTGAAAATAATTTTTTTGCAGTGTATAATTTTCTTCTTTCAGCCAAATGTAGTTTGAGATATTTTAAATTAAATCTTGGCTCTTGTAAGCTTTATAATGGCATTGGATAGGGGCCCAAATTTTGAGCTTAAAAAAACGTGAATATTTCGTTAATAAAGTTTGATAACCAAATGTTTCCTTATACAAAAACCCCTCGCTTCACCTTGGAAAACATTTAATAACTGTATGGATTAGTTTTTGATAAATGGGTGCTCTTTTTGAGCTTTAAAAATGGGGCACTATCCAATGCCATTATAAAACTGAAAAGAGCAAAGACATTATTTAATATAATTTCGACTGATTGGCTGAAAAAAGAAAGTCATATGCACATAGGATCGGTTGAGGGTGAGAAAAATATGGGCTAATTTTTATTTTTTGTTGAACTATTACTTTAATTTTCTTAACAAGACTCTCATTAAACGCTTGCTTCTATTTTACTGTAAAATGCATGTATATGTGCATAAAATAAAAATTGAGACATGCATTAATTAATGCAAAAATTCTGCAAAGCACACATGTTGTGTAGTTAGTCATCTAATTTCATGTTACAGGTCTAACCTTTGTGCAATGGGTGTGTATTAGCAAACATAAGTCCATAAATACAAAAACTATTAGCATTTCGATAGGCGTAGAACAGTGCAAATATTATTTGTTCTGTACAACTAATGCATCATTCGTTTTATTTTTTTTATCTAGTGGCTTGCAAAGACGTACAGCAGCAAAAGTGTGAAATCCCACCAGCGAAGGACACAAATAAGCCGAAACCATCAGCAGGTAAAGAGGAGGTCGACAAAGCCAAAGAACCTGCTAAAATCGAAGCATCTACTGAGACAGAAACTACAACCACAACTGAGGAAGAACCTCCAAAAGAAGTCCAGAAGCAAAGTGAAAATGATCGGAAAAACATATTTGGTAAAATGTTTAAAAAGAAGGCAGAACCGGTGAAACCTGCAGATTCTGTTGATGGAGAGGTTACATTAGATTCAGTAAGAGAGGAGGTTGACAAAGCCAAGGAACCTGCTAAAATCGAAGCATCGACTGAGACAGAAACTACAACCACAACTGAGGAAGAACCTCCAAAAGAAGTCCAGAAGCAAATCGAAAATGAACGGAAAAACCCCTTTGGTAAAATGTTTAAAAAGAAGGCAGAACCGGTGAAACCTGCATCTGAATGCAAAGATTCGGTTGATGGAGAGGTTACATTAGATTCAGTAAGACCATCAGCAGATAAAGAGGAGGTTGACAAAGCCAAGGAACCTGCTAAAATCGAAGCATCTTCTGTGGCCGAAACTACAACCACAACTGAGGAAGAACCTCCAAAAGAAGTCCAGAAGCAAAGTGAAAATGAACGGAAAAACATCTTTGGTAAAATGTTTAAAAAGAAGGCTGAACCGGTGAAACCTGCAGATTCTGTTGATGGAGAGGTTACATTAGATTCAGTAAGTAAAATCTGCAACGCTAGTTTATTATTATTTTAACAATTTATTAGTTGGTCTTCTATCAGATATATATCTTCACAGTACACAGTGGCTGTGACATTGTGTACACATTTTGTTATGTGCAAAAAATGACACAAACTTAAAATGTGCAATTGCATCTGGTTGGAACACAAAGTGTTATTTTCTTAGTTTGCTAAAGAAACACACTTCTTAAAGGGGACATATCATGAAAATCTGATTTTTTTCATGTTTAAGTGCTATAATTGGGTCCCCAGTGTTTCTATCAACATAGAAAATGTGAAAAAGACAGCCAAGTTTCGTGATATAGTCACGTATTTTTTTTCTTCGTGATATTATCACGAATTTCCGCGTTTTTTCGTGATATTATCACAAATTTCCGCGTTTTTTCGTGATCGTGTGGCGAATTCCTGTTTTCGTGTGGTTTTCACGTATTGGTTGCTCAGCTGTTTTGCCCTTTTTTCTTACCATTGTCGCTTCGGTTTAGGGTTAGATTTACATAAAATGACATCCCTACCCAAACCCTACTCTAACCCTAACGCCAGACGACTTATAAAAAAAATCAGAAAAAATAGTATAAACAAATGTATAAAGTGACTAATGCAAACACCAAATCTGACCCTAAACCGAAGCGACAGTGGTTTAAAAATAGGAAAAAGCAGTTCAGTAACCAATACATGATAATCACACGAAAACAGGAATTCGTTATACGATCACGAAAAAACGCAGACATTCGTGATAATATCACGAAAAAAGAATAAAAAAAATACGTGACTATATCACAAGACTTTGTGAGACTGGGTAGCAAAAAGATCCACCCAGTAACTTAGTTTTGGTAAATTATTCTCTGCAAGCATTTGAAAAAATAAGTCATTGAAATTTGGCTCCCCTTGTGATGACAAAAGGGGATAATACTGCAACCTAATCTGCACTATCCAACCACAGCGCTGCCATTTTGTGCAGAGATCAGCTCATTTGCATTTTAAAGGGACACACCCCAAAACGGCACATGTTTGCTCGCACCTACATAGTGGCAATTTTAACATGCGATAATAATTTTTATGTTTGCTATTTTGAGCTAAAACTTCACATGCGTACTCTGGGGATGCCAAAGATTTATTTGACATCTTAAAAAAGTCTTGTGAAATGTCCCCTTTAAAAACAACAACAATGCATCATTATTTTTTCAACTGTTACTTCTATATGCAAAACTCTTGTATGCAAATCCAGGTGGGCTTTTGTACCTGAAGTGTTCTCCCAAGCATCTACCAGGTAACAAGGTGTCATCGGAAGTTAAATAAAAGCACTGCATTCTGTTTCATCTTTGCCAATTTCTCGTTCCAAAAGGAAATAGTCATCATTAACGCCGACCAAGATGAGATTCATGAAGAAGCGGATGGTAACCTACATTTGATTGACACCATTTCAACGCAGCCTGAAGATTATACATGTTCAAGATTGCCATCAAAGAACAATGTTGAAGCTCTGACCTTCTTTGAAGTTCTCCCAGATCTGTGCCAAACACCGAAACCAATAGCTGTCGCTGAAGAACCTGTAACCTTTTCTGAGGCACCAGTAATAGGATCTCAACTACATGAGATGCATACAGAACATCTAAAGTCTGTAGTTCAGGTGCCAGCGTTGTTCAGATACGAAGAACCTACGACTGCTGACGCTGAAGAGCCTTTAATAGAAGATGAGGAACTAAATAAAATGGTTGAAATGATAATATCAGAGCCATTAGTAACCAATGGGTCTGAATCAGTTACCGTGGAACCAAAATGTAAAGATACTTCGGTTGTAGACTCTGTCCAAGCCTTGATTCAGGATGAGCAACCATTGGCTGATACTGAGAAGCCATTGGATGAAGAAATTGCTGATATCGTTGAGGAAATCTTGCAGATTACTGAGGACCAAGTCACTCACAAGCAAAACGATGAGGAAACCATGAGGCAAACAAATGAGGAACTGAGGAACATGGACACATTGGATGTTGCAGAAGCACCTGAAATATTATCTGTGGAGTCGGCAGTCATGGTTGAAGACAAAAAGGCTCACGTGACTGTCGAGGATATCTTTGCTGCCAATGGAAAGGCAGCTGTGGATGAAGAAAGCTGGGTGATTATTGAAGAACCAATTTCCAACCATACTTACCCAGCTGTAGATGAACCGGTGACTTCACCAGCCAGTGAAGAAGAGAGGATCAGCGTGGAAAGTGCAAAATCTTCAAAATTGTTTTCTCGCCTGAGGTCTGCGTGCACCGAGGCTTTAGTAGATTCCTCATACAAGCCAGCCAGTATAGATGTTTGTGGTAACGAAAGCACTATTAACATCAAAATTGAAATTTGCCCGAATTACAAGAATGAGTTCGATAACGCAGCAGTTGCGATAGCAGAAGATGATGATTTCATCCAAAAGATACAAGAAAATGGTGTGCACTGCAGTATTGTAAGTCAGATTTCTTGCATTCGTAAAAACGCCGCCGTATGGACGAACTCACAGCCCTGTTGAAATAAGTCGCATGTACTAACTCCTCACCTACAAGGTGTTTATCGTCAATGTGCGACAAATAACAGAAACTAACCGCACCAGACTTTGTCTCCAGACTGAAGCTGAGTTAACTTCATTAAACGAAATGTTAAGTTTGTGAGCATGTGTTGAGTTGTTTGTTTATTGTTTTGTCTATACGGGTGATTCTCACGAAATCCAGATTTAGAAGGTGTCCAGCCTAAAAAAAATTTAAAAGCCATTGAAGCTATTTTTTGCACCTATAAGATTAAGGTCTGAACTTACTATAACTATTATTTTTAGAGGATTTAAAAAATATTTCCTATAGATTTATATACATTTTTTAGATTATCATTATCAAAAATTATCATTACCACAACATGATATTACATTAAATATATGCATTTACAAACTCATGTTTCGGTAATGACAACTAAAAAGTTGTCTAGGTACTATAACAAACAAAATTTCAACTATTATCTAGAGGAAAAAATAAGAACTGCTTACCTGGTAGCCATCTTGAGTGTCACAGTCAATTATGTCCCTTCCAACAATTTTGAAAATGTTAGTTCCATGAGGGCAATAATTGATTGGAAATTATTGCGGAGAATGAGAAAATTGGTCTTGGACACATTTATATTCCTTATTATTATCTCTACACTTACCAATAATCACCAAACACCACAAGGTTCTTTACTGTAAATGTTTATAATATTACACGCACTGAAGCTTTTAATTTTTTTTTTAGATTTTTTAATTATAAATATTTCCATCTCAAATCCAGTCATGGACACTTTGCGGTAATGACAATTTCCCCCTTAAATGTGAAAAAAAAACTAATTTGGTTTGTATGATGTCATTAGAAATCATAGTACGAAATAGTACACGAAGAGAGTTTGTAACTGTATGCTTATTATTTTGATAGCATTTACTTTTTATCAAAATGTTTCATGACAACTCATAAGTCTAATTTCGCGAGAATCGCCCATACGTGACCATCCCAGACTAAATAACTTCCATCCAACATTGTGAATTTGCATGAAACTAACCAACTGTACACCAGTCACCACCAGCTGTGCAAAATGATATCTGTATCTGTGATATTTTGATATAAAAAATCCAGAAGCAATGCAGTATATAATCTAAATCAAACATGTTTTCCGAGATAAAGTACACACAAACATTAAGTCCAGCACATTGCTGAATATCAATGAGTGAGGGGGGAAACAGGCTTTAATAAAAGACGAATTGTTGCAGCTGGGCCCGAGTAGGCAGAGGCATGGATGGAATTGTGCCCCTATTTCAATGCAGCTATTGCACATCAGCTGTAGAGTTGTAACACATTTCCAAAGGCTAAGTCTCCGGGTTTGTCCATAGGAAGCAGTGGCCATCGAGGCAAGCGCAGAGCCCGAGGGGATCGCTGACGAACTCTTGAAAGATCTTGGAGAAGTCGCAGAAGAAACGTCGCAATCCGAGGAGCCGAAAGAATCAGAAAAAAAAGTTATGAACTTTTTCAAGTCTTTTGTAAGTACAGCTTTTCGATTCTTTCATTTATTCGACCTTAACAGCTTTGTGTGATTTGATGGCACTAAGTGATATTTACATGTACATATTTGGCACTTTATCTAGAGCGACGTACTTTATTCATACTACCTTTTTTCAGTACATGTACTCCCTATGTTAGACCTACATGTTTAAATTTGACCAAAAAATAGTTTTAGGTCAACAGGAAGTAGTGTAGTGTGCTATATTAAAGTGTAACAGGAAGGTGTGTATGTGACCAATGTCTCCAATATGGTTATTGTCTTGTACCCCCAAAAAATAATTTTTACTCTTTGTAGTATTTTTCATTGGCTCTTTAATCTGCTAAACTATCCCTGGCAGTCAAGCCTTTGGACATGACAGAATGTGGCAGTCTTTTGTTTGCTGTATAATGCGAGCTCACAAGGGAGGCCTGTGCGTTTGGAGTAGTGATGTGCTGTGATAAAGCAGGGGTAGGCCTACGCCATCTCCAGAGGACAATAGCTGACTCAATACGAGAAGCATGTTCAGAATGATCCCTGCCAGGGAGCTCTTTGTGCGCCCGTGGCAAAGAGAACCCGTATGAGCGCGTCTCGGTTTGACAGACAGACATTATGCTGACAAAAGATACATTTTGATATCTCCATCTTCATTCAAGCAGATGAATAGGCCCTGCTCTCCAGAATGGAGTACCTGAAGGAGCAATATATGCTTAAACATGATACCCTGGTGCTTTTTCACAGTCACTATAATGTTTCCCTGTCTCCATTCTCTTTTTTGCATGTGAAGGCCAGTTCGACTAAGCCAAGCAAAGAAGCCAAAGCCACTTCTGATGCTTCAAAAGACCAGGTAATAAATCCTATTGTCAGATGTTATGTTTTATGTTATCTTATGTTATGTTTATGTTATGGTTCATGTTATGTTTTATGTTATGCGATACGTTATGTGATACGTTATGCGATACGTTATGTGATACGTTATGTGATACGTTATGCGATACGTTATCTGATAGGTTATGTGATACGTAATTTGATACGTTATGTGATACATTATGTCATGCTTTGTGTTATGTTATATGTTATGTTACATTTTATGTTATGCGGTTTATTTAATATTATATTTTATGTTATATGTTATGCCATGCTATGTGTTATGTTATGTTGAATTTTTACGTTATACATTGTTACGTTATACATTCTTACGTTATACATTGTTATGTTATGCATTACATTATACAATAACTTATACATTACGTTATATGTTACATTACGTTACATTACGCTGCGTTACATGCTACTCTTCATTACATTCTGTTACATTACATGCCACATTACATTACATGACATGCTACATTACATTACATTATGTTACATTACGTTATATGCTTCATTACATTACATAACATTAATTTGCTCTACGTTACATTACGATACATTACATGCTACATAACGTTACATTTAATGTAACATAACATAACAGTTACGTTTTATGCTACATTACATTACATTATATGCTACATTATCTTACATTATGCTACATTACGTTACATTAAGTTACGGTATGTTACATTAAGTTACGTTATGTTACGTTATATGCTACATTATGTTACGTTATATGCTACATTATCTTACATTATGCTACATTACGTTACATTAAGTTACGTTATGTTCCATTAAGTTACGTTATATGCTACATTATGTTACGTTATATGCTACATTATGTTACGTTATATGCTACATTATGTTACGTTATATGCTACATTATGTTACATTATATGCTACATTATCTTATATTATGCTACATTACGTTACATTAAGTTACGTTATGTTCCATTAAGTTACGTTATTTGCTACATTACGTTACGTTATATGCTACATTACGTTACGTTATATGCTACATTACGTTACGTTATATGCTACATTACGTTACATTACATGCTTCATTATATTAAATTATGTTACATTACGTTACATTACAATACGTTATGCTACATTGTTACATCGCGTTGCATACTCTATTTTTTTAAGCTGAAATCCGTAACTTAAAAATAATTACAAATTATTCATCTATTAAAAATAACTGTGAAATCTGATGCAACATTTCAAATTATATAATTATTATTACAGTACCACTGCACTGTAAAAAATACTTTGCTGCCTTAAATTTTTTTCTGTTGAATCAACTTGGATTTAAAAGTAATTTCAACTAACTATTATTTATCTTGACTAGAGATGAGTTGTTATAATTTACAAAATTAAGTTGACTGTTTTCTCAACTATATTTTTAAGTTTTTTTTTTATTTTTTTATTTTATAAGTTGTGACAACTCACTCTCTTGTGACAACACTCTCTCAATCTCTGTTGACATGACTTGTAGATCTGAGTTGATTTAACAAAAATTTGCTCAGTAAATTATTTATATTTTTAAAGTTTATTTTTAAAGTTACAGATTGTGGCTTTTAAATACATATTATATTCTGGTATTGTTGTTGCTAATTTATTCATAATTTTTTTGGCTTTTTGTTCATTGTCTGACGTCCAGGGAAAGATGTATAGGATGTGTGCACAGGATTGTGCCCCTTTTTTGGGATGTTTTAAATCATTTTCAGCTCTGCTGCATTCAGTGTGCTTAGCGGCTAAGAATTGATTGAATACCAGTCGATACACCAGCACAAGGAAACTACTTTTCAAATACTTTTTGATTGCCTGAATTGCAAAGTTAGCTAGATATCTGTCAATTCTTCTCTTGAGATTCCAGGGCTTTGCAAATGCATGCATAGAGATGTTCCCAGAGTCTCTAATTAAACTTTTCGGATGAAAGCTCTGAGGGCAGAAAATGCAAACAGATGATGCTCTATTGATTATCTTTATATTTGTTCTTTTCTCTATTTGTGTAGTCACAGAAGGAGACGCCTCCAGCACCTTCGGCAAATGTGAGTCATTTCAATGTGTTAGTTATAATTAACTCTTTGCATCTCATTGGATAGATGAATGGATAGGCTGATTAATCGCTTAATCGATTAATTAATCGATCAATGTTTAATCAATAATCAGTCAATCGTTTAATGTATCTATTACATGAAAAATCCCCCTAATAAACTTAAACTTCTGCTTCTCTTCTCTAATGTACAGGAAGCACCCAAAGCACCACCTCCGCCCCCTCCAGCGCCTCCTAAGATGGAAGGCAAAGCAGAGCCCGCGGTGAAGAAAGAGGAAACGTCTGCAACAGCTGCAACCAAAGCAGCAGACGCTCCTGCCAAGACCAAAACTAAAGACGGTGCCTTCAGCAAACTCTTCCGTCCGAAGGTATGAGCTCACCTACCATCCTGGAGAAGTGGGTTACAGTAAAGCATATAAATACTGTAAAAGTGTTTCAGTGGCCTGCCACATTACATCATGATGCTTTGAATGTATGTAGCATATGTGGCGGACCATAATAGAGTTATGTGAATTTGAGATCTTGCTAGGTAAGGTGCTGTCAAAAGTTCAGCCGGCGAAAACCAGCGGAGACAGAGCTAAGACAACCGGAGCGGTATGAGGGCGAGCGGAGGCCAGTCGAAATTAACAGAACTCACCTTGTTTATTGTTTTGAATGCAACTTAATTTCCATCTAAATAGCTTTGCCTTTTTGTGGGAGAGCTTGTAATAATATATATATTATACAACAAGCACAGGGTTGAACATTACTGAATGTTCAATGAATGACATCATGTCGACAGTAGCCATTACCTCACATCACAACAGTCGGCCAACTAAACCATGTGCTTTGGGCTCCATTCCACCACTTTATACCTCACATCGGATTTATTCAGCAAATTCAGACGCTCTTAAAGCCTTTGTGTGACCAACCAGTGACTCAGTGTTGTCTTTGTCAGAATACAGGGACAGTACAAAGAACTATGAGAATTTCAATATTAATGCTAATATTTGCTTGCCCGCAGCCTGTTGCGGTGGAAGAAATAAAGCCGATTGAGATTGTGGTTGAGGTCGAGGTAAATACATTTAGAAGATTAATTGTCTCCTTGTGGGCTTGCATGCTGGAGGGACTTTCTTGCTAAATGAATGATGTGGCTACTATTTCCTATACTATATCTTGATGGTACTTTCCATGAATATGAGTACAGATTGGTGTCCCGTAATAACAAACTTTAAAGTCCCCATGAAATCAAATGTAGATTTTTTTTAATGTAATATTGCAGTATTTATTATAAGCAATTTATACGTATTTTAAATTCACGTGCCCTCAAAAATCTGAAAAACTACTTCCGCCCTCTTGTGGCGATCATTCTCTGATGATGTCAGCTAGACGGCATGGGCGGGAGCATCCGTTAACTCCGCCCCTTCCAACTGTCAGTCTGAAAAACCTACCCAGTCTCACAAAGTTTCGTGGTATGGTGGCGTATTTTTTTGGTTCTTTTTTCGTGCTGTTGTCATGAGGTTTCGTGTTTTTTCGTGATCGTGTAGCGAATTCCTGTTTTCGTGTGATTATCACGTATTGGTTACTCAGCTGCTGTTTCCTATTTTTAAACCATTGTTGCTTCGGTTTAGGGTTAGATTTGGTGCTTGCATTAGAATGTCACTTTATATATTGGTTTATACTATTTTTTCTGATTTATCTTTTTAAATGTCGCCTGGGGTTAGGGTTAGAGTTGGGTTTGGTTAGGGATGTCATTTTATGTAAATCTGACCCTGAACCGAAGCGACAGTGGTAAGAAGGTGGGACAAAACAGTTGAGTAACCCAGTGGTTCTCAAACTTTTTCAGCGTGCGGCCCCCCTTTTGTATGGCGCGTTCCTTTCGCGGCCCCCCCAAAGAACATTTATGACAAGAAACTGTTTTAAAACTCAACTTTTGATTAAACAAAACATATTAAATGATACGAAGTAGTGCTGTTGGTTAGTAGTCTTATTTTTTTAGGTTTAATTGCAAAGAATTCATGATAAATTAATTTATTTTATAAAATGTCATAAAACTGGGGCCCCCCTGGCACCATCTCCCGGCCCCCAGTTTGAGAACCACTGGAGTAACCGATGCGTGATAGTCACACGAAGACAGGAATTCGTTATACGATCACGAAAAAACACGAAATTTCGTGATAATAGCACGAAAAAAGAATCAAAAAAGTACGTGACTATATAGCGAAATTTCGTGAGACTGGGCTGGAAAAACACAAACCACACCCACTATTTTTCGGTGTGTGATATTCCATTTATTTTGGAAAAACATCACAATACGGAAGTATTGTGGAAGTCGATAGCTACTTTTGGTTCATGGGGACTTAAAAGATTTCAATGACAATGAGAAGCATAATATGCTCTTGAATTATTTGTCAAATTTACATTAATAACTTTTTAACTACCAACAATTAAAGAAAAAATTATGAATTCATAATTGTTAAAGGGTTGTTAAGAAACCTAAACCCAAATCTGAGTCATTTTGTACTTTTTTCATGGGTTGTGCCTTTCAGGACAACGGAGGCTTTCTTTGGTGTACACAGAAAATACAAAACATCAAATGGGTTTCAAGCTCTTTCTATAATTCTGTCTCAAACATCTCTGCTGTCTTCTGTCATACTTTTTTTCCCACCGTACCAACATCCTGTTTATGATCTTTCTCAGAAGACCCAGGTAGACGCATCTAAAACCAGCACTCTCGAGGCGGCTGCCAAACCAGAAGAACCACCAGCGCCTAAACCGGAGGAAAAAAAACAGGAGGAAAAGAAACTGGAGAAAAAAATGTCTTTTTGGAAAGTCAAACCTAAGGTAAACAGTCCTTTCAAGTGTGCGAGTGTGTTTCATCGTGCATTACAGAACTGCATGCAATAATAGGTTTGTATGAATTTGAGGTACTGCTAGGTCAAGTGACCACTAGGATCCAGGCGGCGACATCCAGCGCTGCCGCGAGCATCTCTCTCGGGTCTCCTAGATCGGTAAATGGCACCGTTGTAGCCATTTTTTGCATTAACCGTACTGATAAAAGACTTGTGTCTGACATAACTCTTTGTGTTGTGAGATATTTATGAGATTGTTTTAAAGGCTTCAGTGATACAGTCATTAATCAAGTTAATGTGTCACCTGTGTAATGACTGTATGCTGAATTGAAGGCTTTCAATCCCATACGGCACATTTATTTATTCGTCTGCAGAAGCTTTTTTAATGTGACTTACAGTGCATTCATAGTATGTGCTTTATTTGCATTATTTGGGTGCTATTGCATATATAATATTTTTTCTCTAGCTTTACCTGTATATTATATAAAATGAATTTTGCATAATAACATTTTTATGGTATACTATCAGATAAATGGTTAAAAATGGTCCCAAGCTGTCACTGGGGCCCATCCAAATATACAATTTAGGTACAATTATGTATACATTTGAGGTACCAATATGAACTCTGTAGGAGTAGATGTGTACTTTTTAAAAAGTTACTTGCAAAATATTTATAATTTAGGCCTTATTATTTTTTAACATACACTGTAAAAGAACAAGGTGCCACACAATACCATTTTTGGTTGTATGATTCCACAAAGAACCTTATCAGAAGATAAAATGGTTCTTTGGGAACCTTTGACTTAAAGGCCACCTATTATGGACTGTTTACAAGATGTAATATAAGTCTCAGGTGTGCCCAGAATGTGTCTGTGAAGTTTCGGCTTAAAATACACCATAGATAATTTATTATAACATGTCCAAAATGCCCGTCTTTGGGTGGGAGCAAAATAATCTCTGTACCTTTATATGCAAATGAGCTACAGCCCCTCACTTCCTTAGAAACTGACAGTGAGCGCTTTTAGTTAAAATAGATCTGATTAATACAGTCTGAGACAATAGTATCTAGTGGACAGAGTACAACTCGCTGAGGGTGGAAACTATGGTAATGCAGGACTGCAAGTGGGCGGGGCTTTATCAGTGTGACCTCACATTAAAAGAGTGTCTAATGAGACTGCTTTAGTTTAACGAGAATCAATGATGCACGGGTCAATGTATAAACTACCCGCACCCGACCGAAGCTTTCAACTAACCTGCCAAAATATTGGGGCTGGGCATGGATTGGTCTGGATTGGTCTCATACAGGATGGAAGTAATTTTTTGCATAATATATGAGTTTGTGATGTGTGTTAATATTATGTATATTTAGGCACACACATACATATATATACATTTAAGAAATGTTTTATTTAAATATTGTTTTTTAATTTATATATAATTTAGAATATATATATATATATATATATATATATATATATATATATATATATATATATATTTTTTTTTTTGGGGGGGCTATAAAGTGAGGCTATAAAGTGAAAATAAAAATAAAACATTTGTGACTTTTGGGTCTGACATAAATAACCAAGTTGGTCATATATATAGTGATCAGATGTATATCTGGATAAATAAATAGATTTCTATGAAACTACAACAGCACTTTTTATTAAAAGTAGTAATTGTTTAAAATAGTTAATTGGCATCTTTATTTCAAACGACCCGACCGATCGCGGCCCGAATATCATTAAAAATATATTTGGATGACTCGTACCGCAGGCACCCGCTCATTTTGGAAAAACTTGTGCATCACTGACAAGGATTAAAAAAGGAGAGGGTGGATTTTTTCCATCGTAGGGTGGTTGTGGTCGCACAGTGCCAACACACATTATGTCCAAAAAACTTTTGCATAATAGGTGCCCTTTAATAGTTCTTTTGGGTTATTTTATGATATTTCTCTGTAAATTTTTATTTTACTTAATATACTAACTAATGAAAAACCATTAATGTCCTCAATTTCTGTCCATTTAAGGCCCCAGAGCCCAAGAAAGAGACACCAGCTGCACCTGTCCCAGAATCTGCCCCCATTGCGAAGGCCGTAGAGGAGCCAAAACCCGCCACCCTGGCAGTACCAGACAACAAATCAGTGGACAGCACGGATAACGCTTCGCCCAGCGCTCCTCGCAAGCTGGAGAAGAGGAACTCCGTCAATATCTTCTTCAAAAGCCTGGTTAAGTAGAAATCCAGAGTTTAGCTTAAAGCCCAGGAATTGGCCGAGGACAAATTCATGAGTATTTGCAATCTGCAGTTTAACTGTCCAGCTGTATGTAGTTTTTGTCTTGTTAAGTGTTTTTGAGAAACATTTTATGTTGTCTGACATCTTCATTATTTTAGTATTGTTGGTTATTAATCTTAAAAAAAAAAAACATATCTCCGATTGATCTTTTATGTGTTTTCAAAATAATAAAGTTGATGTGAATGACCACTAGATGGCATCACAGATGACTATATCTGTTCAAATACGGTAGATTTGTGATGCACTCTTAATAAATATGCACGAGCACCTGTTAACTATTCTAAAAATTAAATTAGGTAAAAAGATTTTTTATTGCATGTAATAGTTACTGTCGCATATGCAAACCGGACGTGTTGGAGCAAGATCCACAGTTGATGTTTAAGTTTAAGCGATCACTTGCCAGACAGGTTGCGGTGCGTTTTGCTTCAGGCACCATTACAACCCAAACATAAAAACAACAGTTAAGTTAGCTTCACTAATGTTGCATTATGCATTGGTGTGTCTCACAGGGCCAAAAACGTCATTCTACTGATGCTGGAGTGCAAACGGACCCCGTGGTACCCGAGAAGGCCAAATAAACCCCCAGCCTTTCGGGTTGATGATCTTTACCGTAGAATAGGAATACACACAAATGTCCAGAAAGTTTTGCAGATATGCAGCCCAATTCCAGTTTCATTTCCAATGTGGTTATGAGGTTGACCCTAACTTGATATTATGCCATGAAACTTGTATTTAGCGAGAGCAGACGTAAGTGTAAAAGTATTCCTTGTTAAGCAAGCTACATGTGGAGGGAAAACTTTTTTTTAACAATAACTAGTCAGAGTTGCGTGATGAGGCATACGAAGGCAAAATGAAAGTGAAAATGTGATTCTGCATTCAGAGAAACTCAATTTCCTTTATCTTCTGTGCAAATGTAGAAGTATGCAAAATATGTCAACTAACACTATTTATCAGCATTAATCACTCATTCTACACCAGATGCATTATGTTTGCTATAGTATGACATTAAGATGGTTTTTCCACAGAAACAAAGCAAACCTTATGTGTCCTTAACAAACGACTTAATCATACATTATCTGATTGTAAAAACAACACATAGAAACCTATTCAATGCCCCATTGTCTGCTTAATTCAATCAGTGCTCATTGAAACGACCAATTCTCCTTAAAATGACATTGTCGGCTAAAGGTTGCCGGTCCAGAAATTTTTTAAAGTGCTGTTGTAGTTTCATAGAAATCTATTTATTTAACCAGATATACATCTGATCACTATATAGGTTATTTATGTCAGACCCAAAAGTCACAAATGTTTTATTTTTATTTTCACTTTATAGCTTAACAAAATGTTGCACATTAATCATAACTCACTAAACACGTAGCAGTTATTCTGTTATTTGCTTGGTCGTCCATTTATGTCCACAGGAGAAATTAAGAAGTTTATTTAAATGTCTTTCGTGTTTTTTGTCCTGTTTTCTGCTATTAGAACATTATATAATGCAATATACAATTATGCAATACAATAATGCAATGCACATCTCTTCAATGGTCAAATGTTTTATGCTTCCTCTTCTGATTCTTGTCTACATTTGTAAAGAGCAGACGGGCCTACTTCAAAATTCATTCTGTTTTCTCCTTTGTTGCATTTTTGTCTATTTAACCAATTTATAAAAATAAACGAATCATTTCTCTTCCATATAAAAAGACTCATTCTTCATTTAAAATAAAGACACATTCGCAATACACCTATAAGTGTTATGAGGAAAATTTGAGTAATTGTATCTTTTTCATTTGTATTCTGGGTGGTTTCCAGGATGTTGTTATGTGGTTGCAACCGTGTTCTGAGTCTATGGGATTTTTTCAACCGTTTTATTTTCTGCCAGGCACATTTTTATTCACAAGTAATCGCTCACATTTGTACAAGTCAATTTAATTTGTTAATTATATGAGGCATGATACGACTCATGTCCTAATAGTTTACTTTGTGAAATCTTACATTTCACAGCTGGAAAGTTAAGCCAGCCTACGTCAAGAGTGACCGCCCACTGGGAAACAAAAATTTGGAAAACAATTAGCTTGTTACTAAATATGCATGGTATGCTTATTGTTGTCCAATGCTGTTTTTATGTTTTCCCACGCAAGCGCACTGTCCCAGCTGTGTGTGGGCTCTTGGGCTAAGGGTGGGGGTTCAACGCTGGGAGGACCCTTGTCAGCACTAGTATGTGTCACAAACGATAGCAGAAAGAGAGAGAGAAAAAGAGAGAGAGACTACATGGATCATATTCCTATCCTCCGGGGGCAAGATGTTCCCAAGACTCATTATAAGATAAATATAACGGCACATTTAATGCTTGCCGGCATTGCAATTACTCTTCCATATTCCTGCTTTTTAAAATCAAAGTGTGGTAAATTAAGTAGATAGTAAAGTATATAGTAAAGTAGTACTCGAGATTTCTGCTTTCTCTGACTCGTCTCGGACTTGTTCCTTCAAAGACTCGGTCTTGGACCACTAATGTTGAGGATACACATTACAAGTAACGCGCATTACGTGATAAAATTACTTTTCTGAAGTAACGAGTAAAGTAACGCATTACTTTATAAATGTACACATTAATATTTGAGTTACTTTTTTAAAAAAGTAATGCGAGTTACTTTTCAGTTTAATTAATTCAATGTAAAAATAAAATAATGTACTGAATTAAACTGAACATATTAACGTAGAATTACGCACTTAACATTACGAACAGTTTGAGTCAGAAACGGAGATGGCAGGCCAGAGCTTGACATTTTTGCGATCATAAAAAACACCTGCAAGGCCTGAAAGAGATCAAGCCTCAGCCAAGTAAGAAAAAGTAACGCAAAAGTAACTTAAAGCTCACATAACACACGCTGTTTCTGCATTTCTGATGTTAATCTGGAGTACCTATAGAGTAGTATGACATCCTTTATAAGAGTCTTTGGTTTAATCAGATTTATAAAAGAAAGATTAGCTTTACCGAATATTTCCGATAACGTACGAAAAAATGAAGAAGGAGGAGTTACTACCGCGGGTGGAGCGAGTACGAGTCATGCAACACTATACAACACTTATAACTTATTCACTACATGTTCGTGTCATTTATATAATATGCACGCGCATATTTACAACATAAGACAGAAGTCTTACTTACCGCGTGCAACTTGTGACCCGGTTGGGAAAATCCAGCACATCAAACACACAAGCAAAACTCTGCGGCTACCCCGGATAATAAACTATATCCATTATTTTTCACAAGGCTGGATTTCTTCTCCTTACATTCAAAAACACACTTCTTCATTCGTGCCATTGTTGAGTTTGAAATTAAACAAAGCTTTTCTTTTTTTTTATGTTCATATAAAAAAACAAACAACACATAAACAATAAAATAATAAAATGCAATGTTGACGGCCATTATTTGAAAATGACATCCCATGGTGCGATGCAAAGATACCGCCGTCAGAGCAGTTTATTTATCTCTAGAAGAAAATGATCCATGTGGATTTTTTAATGATAGTAAAAGCATTGTCTATATTAAGACGTTAAGACTGCCCCTAAACAATTCCCAATCTAGCTTAGTCTGGAGGCCTAACTGTTGATTATTAACTGGGGTGATATTAAATCATGAATATGAAAACTGACACATGTTTTTATTGTCTTGGTCTTGACTCGGTCTCGACCCTCAGGGTACCCACGGGTTCTTGAAATCTTTGAAAGTTTGTGAATCTGGGGGGGGGGATTCAAGACCCTGGGAAGTTTTTAAAAATATACATACATAGATACAGGTCATTGAAAGTGCTTAAATCTATTTTAAGTAAGAAGTTTTCTGGAAAAAATATATAACTCCATATCATTCCCTGTGTAGTGTAGGATAATATCATAAAAAATCTAGACTTTTTAAGCACACATGCTAAACTGTTCTTTAAATGCTTATATCTTCTGTATGTGAATGTTGATTCATACCAAAATGCTTTTTTGCATAGTTGTGTCTGACACATGAAAACGTCTCGGGTTACGTATGTAACTGTTGTTCCCTAAAAAGGGAACGAGACGCTGCGTCTCCCTTGCCATACTTCCTGTGTCCCTGTAACGTCGTCTTTGGCAATATTTCAGATAGCGATGAACTTCCTGGCTCCCGCGTCACCCTGTCTTTGTCGTTAAGCCTCACCATTGGTTGAATTTGATATACATATTCAGACGCACTTGAGGCGTCCCCAAAGTGTCACCGCAGTGACGCAGTGTAAGTTCCCTCGAAAGGGAACTGTAACAATGTATCTTAAAAGTAACACAATTTAACTTGAAACGTCCCACATGTAGTCCTTGAATTTGAGGGTATTGGACCTGGAAAGTCCTTGAAAGGTCCTTGAATTTGAACTAAGGTGTGGGAACCCTGGACTCTTCAAAGAGTCTTGACTCAGACTCGGCATAGGCGGTCTCGTCCTAATCACTAAGATATTTTATGAATAATAAAAACTATTTAAGGAGCTAAGACAGTGTATCAAAGATAGCAGGTTTGTTTGTTCACCAAAGCATGAATAAAAGCAAAAAGTCTTATGTATAAATATAAATATGTATTGTGTTAGGAGGACAGAGTTTGCTCTGTAGTTCAAGCGTTTTCTTGCACTGCTGGATGAGGCTTTGGTAAGGTGTGGTACCTTCAAGAATTTGTATATTAAAAAGAGAGC